>NW_015505261.1:1717566-1746398 GCF_001515645.1 Sinocyclocheilus grahami | reverse complement strand
AAGTGATGATGTGCGCTACTGGCGCCTATTTTGAACTAGTCGCGACGGTAGTGACGTCATGGCTGTCGCCGGCCAAACAAGTTGGTGTTTTTTCAATGTAGGCTTCAGACACGGGTCACGACGAGGCGTTCCCCATAGCGACCCCTAGAGGACGCAGTTCAAAGTTCCACGAAAGGGAACCAGTCATAAGGGTACAGTTTTTTAATTGATATTTATACATCATCTGAAAGCTGAATAAATAAGCTTTTCATTGATGTATGGTTTGTTAGGATAGGACAATATTTGACTACATACTATTTGAAAATCTGGAATCTGAGGGTGAAAATCACCTTTAAAGTTGTCCAAATTAAGTTCTTAGCAATGCATATTACTAATCAAAAATTAAGTTTTGATATATTTATGGTAGGAAATGTAAATTTAATGTAAAATATCTTCATGGAACATGATCTTTACTTAATATCCTAATGATTTTTGGCAGTCAATAAAATTTATAATTTTGACCCATACAATGTATTGTATATAGCCATTGCTACTTATGAACTGGTTTTGTGATCCAGGGACACATATCATAATTTCAGCTGTCAATGTCAATTCTGATTCCACGGGAAAAAAACTAAAATGTATATGCTATTGAAAATGCTGTGTATTTTAAAATGAAATATTATTAGAAATAAAGTAAATTAAAACATTGGCATGAAGCCTTCAGGTATTTCACAATTAAGTACATATTGTTTCAGATTTTGTAAAATAATTATAAAGTAATATTTCAATAATAAAAAAAAACTACTTGCAAGAAACAGAACAAATAACAATAGAAGAGACGCAAAAAAAATCAACTGTTAGATAAAATGACCTTTTGTGTTTTTATTTGATTTATTTTAACATTTATTTATGTAGTTCATTTTATTTAAATTATTTATTTATTTCAAAAATAATAAAAATGCTGATGTGAAGATAATAAACAGTTTGTGTGTGTATATAACTTTAAAATGTATAATTATACATCTATTTATTTTATACCTGTTTACAGCATTAGTCTACAAGAACCATGACCAATGTCTTTTTGTTGTTTTTAAATATAGACTACTGTTACATTTGAAATACAATATTCAACATACACTGAAAAAATGGTGTAGGATTTACTTTGAAACAATTTTCACCCAGGAATTGCTAGTCAATTTCACAAATAATTACAAAGAAATGGCAAGTAACACAATAGCGAAATCCAAAAATCTGTTTTATTTCCAACTTTAAAAAATAATTTTTACAGTATACTAATATTCTACCCAAGACTAAAAAGGTTGCATCACTGTCTTCTGATCTTCAACAGTAACTTTAATCAGATGGTGGGAACGTACGAGGAGCTGCAGGCATATCTGAGGGAGTATGTGGAGCAGCTCTCTCTGAGTGACGAGAGGAGGAACGCAGTGTAAGAACACACACAGCAAAACCAACACAACTACTCCAGTCCTGTATGTGACAGTCACATAATCATTTCCCCACAGACCTCAGTCGCCTCTTTACGAACGCTCTCCAGAGGCAGCAGAGCTCAGGAGGCTGAAGGAGAAAGCAGCTGGTTTGTCCAGTAACTCCTTCCTGAAAGAACTGCAAGTAGTGGCCACACTAGGCATGGGAGGCTTTGGACGAGTGGAGTTGGTTAGATTTCATTTTTCAGTTGACAAACCCCCTGCTGTTCCTTCACAAACCCCAGTTTTTTCATTCTCTTTGTATTTTTATATCAATATAGTACAAGATTCTATTATTCAAATCAATGTTATAAACAAGTAAGATCAAAAGTAAACAAAAAGTAGTCTGATTATATTACCTAAAATGTGTAATGTAATCATTTTAATTCAGTAATCCATACGATGCCAATGACCACTTAAGTATGTTTTATATGGTTTATTACATGCATTTTCTGTCTTAGGTCAAGCTTAAAAATTCAGAAGATACAGCGTTTGCTTTAAAGTGTATTAAGAAAAAGCACATTGTGGACACAAGGCAGCAGGAGCACATCTATTCAGAAAAGGACATCCTCCAACAGACCAATTCAAACTTTATTGTCAGGTCAGTCTAATGAGCATGTCTTTTCTGCCTCATATTGACATACATTGACATAGCAGAATGCAAACACACAGGAAAAATAATACAGTTTAGATGAATCCTCAAGAGTGATAAAGGTATTTACTTAGATTGGGCTCGACGGCAATCTCAAGTTCCCCCTGAAGGCCTCTAACTTAATTAATTTGTTAATCAATATAATGGACTGAATATAAGGCAAGCTAGACCACAGGGCTGATGGAAGAAACTATAGGTAAACAGACTGGTGCTGTTGGTTAATTAGGGTCTGATGAATGAACATGTGCCTTGATTAGACTGGTTTATTAGATAACGTTGTGTCAATTATGATAAGACTTTCCGGTGTTTTGGAAGCTGGGAACTTTGATATTTACTTTAGTCACTGTCACTATGACTACAGACACAATTTATAGCCATCATCATAACTGTACACAGAAAATGACATGTTGTTCATTTTTGTCTAGATTTATTAATTTATTCAAAAATGCATAAAACATGCAGTTCATACATACAATCCAGTATATAAATGTACACTCAGTGTTGGGGAGTAACTAGTTGCATGTAACGGAATTACGTAATTTAATTACAAAATAAATGTAACTGTAATCTGTTATAGTTACTGAGAACAATGTGTAATTAAATTACAGTCACTTATGAAAATGTTAAGGATTACAAAGTTGTTTTCATCTGAATATTTTCACACACATACAGGTTTGATTGATTTCTTTCCAAAATTCTTCTTTAAAATATGAGACACCAATGTTTCAGCTATGCAAATATTAAACTATATCTTGTTAGGATTTTAAATCAGTTTTTACCCTCAGATAGTAAAAAGAGATGCTAAAGTCAGATTTTTTTTGGTGGCTCTGCTTTAAAATTTAATTATTATATTGCTTTAAAGTGTATTAAGAAAAAGCACATTGTGGACACAAGGCAGCAGGAGCACATCTATTCAGAAAAGGACATCCTCCAACAGACCAATTCAAACTTTATTGTCAGGTCAGTCTAATGAGCATGTCTTTTCTGCCTCATATTGACATACATTGACATAGCAGAATGCAAACACACAGGAAAAATAATACAGTTTAGATGAATCCTCAAGAGTGATAAAGGTATTTACTTAGATTGGGCTCGACGGCAATCTCAAGTTCCCCCTGAAGGCCTCTAACTTAATTAATTTGTTAATCAATATAATGGACTGAATATAAGGCAAGCTAGACCACAGGGCTGATGGAAGAAACTATAGGTAAACAGACTGGTGCTGTTGGTTAATTAGGGTCTGATGAATGAACATGTGCCTTGATTAGACTGGTTTATTAGATAACGTTGTGTCAATTATGATAAGACTTTCCGGTGTTTTGGAAGCTGGGAACTTTGAAATTTACTTTAGTCACTGTCACTATGACTACAGACACAATTTATAGCCATCATCATAACTGTACACAGAAAATGACATGTTGTTCATTTTTGTCTAGATTTATTAATTTATTCAAAAATGCATAAAACATGCAGTTCATACATACAATCCAGTATATAAATGTACACTCAGTGTTGGGGAGTAACTAGTTGCATGTAACGGAATTACGTAATTTAATTACAAAATAAATGTAACTGTAATCTGTTATAGTTACTGAGAACAATGTGTAATTAAATTACAGTCACTTATGAAAATGCTAAGGATTACAAAGATGTTTTCATCTGAATATTTTCACACACATACAGGTTTGATTGATTTCTTTCCAAAATTCTTCTTTAAAATATGAGACACCAATGTTTCAGCTATGCAAATATTAAACTATATCTTGTTAGGATTTTAAATCTGTTTTTACCCTCAGATAGTAAAAAGAGATGCTAAAGTCAGATTTTTTTTGGTGGCTCTGCTTTAAAATGTAATTATTATAATCTTAATTCAAGTGAAGAAGGATTTTGAAAGACTGACGGTAATCAGTGTTGAGTACTACTGTAAGGTTAACCCTGCCTGGATTATATGTTTTTCAAAATGATTAACAGTTTAGAAAAATGTAGGGGAAAAAGAGAGAAATTTAAACTTAGAAAAATAATAAAATGTAATCATTTACATTACTTTAATAAAGTAATTGAAATAGTTACACTACATTTATATTTCTTGCCATGCTGCGGACGCAAGCTTCAGACGAAGAAGTGAACGATGTGTAGCTCCCGGCACCGATTTATACTGTAGTCGCACCGGTAGTGACGTCATGGCTGTCGCCGGCCAACGAGTTGGTGTTTTTTCAATGTATGCTTCAGATACGAGTCACGACGAGGCGTTCCCCATAGCGACCCCTAGAGGACGCAGTTCGAAGTTCCCATGAAAGGGAACTATTATTATTCAAGGCAAGTGTAGTTCAGGTTGTAAAATGTGGTCGAATTTTAGCCTAATGGTACATCCATCCAAAAAGGTAAGGATATTTATGAATTAATTATGCATGATATTTGCCAACATTACACCACATAACCATTTTAGAACCATTCAAATAAACTTTTGTTGAAAATGGTATATGGTAAATGGTAGACCTCATTTCTAAGAACTTGGCGCATGTTTAAAAAACTTGATTTTTAAAAGATTTGTGCTTTCCTTTATCTTGGACACTTTTGTCACTGTATTGGAGCTACTGCATGTGCTTAATGCATTAAATCTGCATTAAATCTGACTGTTGAAATGTCCACAATGAAACTGAAATTTGTTGTTTAGCAGACACTTTTATTCAGAGCGACTGGAGGCCACAGTGGTGCAACATTATACTGTAGTTTCTGCTCCATTCCTACAGACGTTAATAACTTCAGCATCACGGTGTGGTGGAGCAGACAGAGTCATACAAGAAATCCACGAAGGACTGAATTTCCAGAGCCTATGACACACTAGACATTTGGCTTACATCTGTCACAGTGGTCCAGTGCCATTGTGCTTTTCATCTGTATCAGAGAAGGGGCTTCTGCTTTGCATGTTGCTAGGAAACTCCCCGGGGAATTTCAATCCATGCTTATATTCCTGTCTGAGTGTGTGCTCTGGCTCATTTTATTGCCTCTCTGGCATTTGTGGATGAAAAGGTAGCACAGCTTTACATGCGAGTCTAGTTCTCTATGAAAGCAAGTAGTGAGAAGTGCTAAAGAGACACTCTGTTTCTCAGAATGCAAATAATCGAGTGTGTCAGGCTGTCCTTGTGTGTTTCAGGTTGTTCCGCACATTCCGGGATGATAAGTATGTTTACATGCTGCTTGAGGTTTGCCTGGGAGGAGAGCTGTGGAGCGTGTTGAGGGACATGTGAGTGTAGGTTGTTTTGACACATGCTACAGCTCACTGTCTTTGATAATCATGCAGAGTTATTACTGGTTATGGCTGAATGATTCATAGTATCTCAACTGCTAATCGAGGTAGAATACCTTAGACTGTTGTGATGTTTTGGTTTCGTTTAGGAGTTGTTTTGATGAGCCCACTGCGCGCTTCTGTACTGGATGTGTGCTGGAAGCTTTTGATTACCTGCACGGCAAAGGCATCGTGTACCGAGACCTGAAGCCGGAGAATCTTCTTCTGGATGGGGAAGGCTATGTCAAAATGGTAATTTTACTGTACATATACTACTAAATACCATGGTAAAAGGTCCAAACGTCTGAGGCCCAATTAAATCAATGAAATAAATGTTAGGGCAAAACAGTTATGATGAATAAGAGTTATTTCAGATTTTCACTATTTTTAGGCCTCTAATCCAGTGGTTTTCAACTGTTTTGACTATAAGGCCCCTTTGTCTTAGATAATATTTAAAGAAATAGTTGACCCAAAATGAAAAGTTGCTGAAAATGTACTCATCCTCTGGACATCCATGTAGATTATTTAGTTTTTTATGGGAACAGATTTGGAGAAATGTAGCATTACATCACTTGTTCAGCAATGGATCCTCTGCTGTGAATGGGTGCCGTCAGAATGAGAGTCCAAACAGCTGATAAAAACATCACGATACAACATAAATTAGTAGTAAACAAATCCATCATTAATACATTTTAACGTTAGCAAATGGTCATTTTTGGGTGAACTATTCCTTTAAAATACCTCTGGTACTTCTGTTGTAATAAACTCAACAATATGATGTCAGTTTAATGCTGTACACCATTATGTTTGAGTTTTTTAATTATTTTAAGATTATGTTGATTTATTAGGGCCCCCTGATTGAGAATAGCTGATCTAAGCTCATTTGTAACTGATCATGTGACTCTTGTACAGATGATCAGATGTTTTTAGTTCTATTGAAGGACAAGATGCTCAATGGATCATTCTCAAAACATGCTAGAGAACATGATCATGAAAATGTTCTAATAAACTTCTCATGCAGATATGATACGATAATTTATTATTAACCTTTTTATTATCAGATTGAAAAGAATACAAAATAAATTAATTTTTTACAGGGGTCTGAGACTTTTGGACCTCACATATATATATATATATATATGTATATATATATATATGCATGGAGTCTGAGATATATAGCCACTTTTTAGTCTTAAACTAAGCATTCTTATTATTTGCGCTGTTTTATTTTATTTATTTATTTTGTTTTATCATTATTATATATTTTTTTTTCAGACTGATTTTGGTTTTGCCAAAAAGATCGGACTAGGTAAGAAGACTTGGACGTTCTGTGGCACTCCTGAATATGTGGCTCCTGAGGTCATCATGAATAAGGGTCATGACTTTGGAGCTGACTGCTGGTCCTTGGGCATCCTCATCTTTGAGCTCCTGATTGGCAGGTAAACATTGCTTTCAACGCATCTGTTTCATGATTCCACAGGTCTGCATTTGTAGGTCAAATTCCCAAACAACGCAAACACTGGCCCTGTGGTGATTTTAAAGCAACTTCTGTTTCAACTAATGCTGTGAGTTTGGGAAAGACTTACCATTTACACAAGCAATGGCAAGTGTTCGGAAGCAAGTTTTGCAGTTCCGTTTGGTGCCACTAGTGGTGCAGAAATTCTACACTTCACCTTTAAAGAGCACAGATTTCCCAGACATGAATTGGCATGGCCTTCCCTGTGCTTCTGCCAAAAATCTCTGCACTACATTCAAAATCTGTTTTGTAAAGGACAGGGCTCTCTTGACCAGAGCAAATGGTCATCTAGTGTGAGATTAGCAGTCATGGCTCTCACTGCGAACTCCATTGCCTCAAGCTTCAGGCAGCATCACCATAGCAACATAGTGTTGAGGATGGGACTACGTAATAACAAGCTGGACAAAATCATCATGATGTAATGCCACAGGACGTTAACATCTCTTCAGTCTTACTGATGCACTGTTAGCTGTGCTTATTTACTGCATAAATGATCATTCTTATGCATTATTACTGTATGTTTTAGTAACTCCACTTCAGATTCACCAAGTGAAATAGACATGTTTAGGTACTGACTGCTGTATGGTTTCATTTTCAAATAAATTGATGGTGTTTGAAATATAACATGTCCCACACGATTGTCAGCCCTCCATTCACAGGCTCTGATCCAATCAGGATCTACACCATGGTTCTTCACGGGATAGAGAAGGTGGACTTTCCCAAGAGGATCAGCAAGCGTCCAGAGGATCTCATACGGAGACTTTGCAAGTAGGTTTCTCATATTCTGAGACCTATTTTTTAAACTCATCACAAATATACAGCAGTTAAACAATAACAATACAAAATTCATAAATTAAGCATTAAAATAATCATAAAATACATAACACAATTATGTCCATTTTTTATTCATTTGAACTTTTTCAAGGTAATATTTAAGATAAGTATATACTTGTGGAAAAAGAAGTACACTTCAGCATACTTTTTTTTGTACTTATTGAGGAAACTATATATATTTTTAAAGAATATATACTTGTGTGAACCGAATATATATATATTTTTTCTGAAACACTTTACCCGCATGTTATTTACAATTAAATGGAAATATAGTGTAATTTTAACTTAAGAAGGACTTAAGTGCATTTTTATGTCATTTCATAATTACCTCTGTTGTCTTTAAAATATGGTTAAAATGCTGCTGAATGCAATAATCAAGTACTTTATATGTGCTGTTGTGTGTTAGTCACTAGTGTACTTTAAAGCTAGACAAAATATAAACTAATTGATTTGATATGACATTTTTTACGAAGTACACTTTTTAAAAGTATACTTAAGTGTGTTAAGAAACAGTCATGAACGTGTCTCTCTTTAATTGTATTTAACAGGCCTATTGTTTAATATTATATTATCTGCAAATACAGTTTTTTAAATTTTACACAAGATTTGAAGTACAATACAAGTGCACGTTCAATATAATTAAGCACACTTCGTTTTCACAAAGGTATTTTTAATACACATCACAGATTGTCCTTTAAATTGAATAAATTATTTCTGTTGTTTGCCACATTGTATTATAGGATTGTCAGCTTACAGGATACATATGATGCTGCCTTAGAATTTTGCCAAAAGATTATGTATTTTAAACAGTATTCTTGTTTGGAGTGTGCTGCCTAGGTTTTGGAGCAAAGCCTCTCTCATCCTTGTGTACCTGTCAGTGTATGTTTATGCATTTATTGATGTGACTTTTTCACTTGCTTGGCCTGTAAAAGAACAGTCAGGTACTCACTCATCTCCCTCACTGTCTCCAGGCTCAATCCAGCAGAACGGCTTGGGAATAAAAAGAATGGCATCATTGACATCAAGAAACACAAGTAGGTCAACAAATATCAATTGCTCAGAAATCATTTATTCACCCTATTCATCATTTATTTGTTCTTGACATGACCCTTGTAAAGTACACTTTTAAAAAGAGTACTTACTACGGACATCTCTCTCTTAATTGAAGGTTAATGACAATCAAATAAATGTGTATTCTAGTTTAAATTGATATAAAATGCAGTTAGCTGATTTTTAGAGTGCGTTTTTGACCAACTTAAAAATAATTAAGTACACCTTTATACTGTATGTGTACTATATCCAGCAATCCTGCCCATAAATCTTGTTAATATAATCCCTTTATTTGTCTCATTGTACACTGCTGACCATACACTGTCATATTCTCATGTAAGTGTTTCATTTATGTGCATTAATGAACATTAGACCCACCTGGGAGTAAACTGAAGCACTGATCCATGTGTCTGATCACGGGTAGTGTATTGTTGAGTCTGTTTTGCTGCAGGCCTGTCTATCCCCTCCTTTGTATGTCACAGCACAATGGGTAGCTGAGCCAGCCTGCCAAATTAGCCGCACTGGATTCACAGGGGGAGCAATTAGTGGCCAAAGTGAGAGGCACAGCTGTTGCCATCTTCCATAGAGCAGTGAAGCCACAGACAGCAAGGTGAAGTGCTGGGCCCATCCTTTAACAGTAATGGGAGTGATAGAGCCTAAAATGCATGTGCACTGATGATGCCCACTGTTCAAATTACAATCAACTGAGAGTTATCACTCTTATTATTTTACTAGTGTTCTGTGTGTTTGCACTGAGACGCTGTTGTTTTTATATTCATTATGCTTGAGTATTCTTATCACGCAGGGTAAGTAATTCAGGTAACATATGCACAAAGCGCACAAGAGCTCAACATCATTTGTATTATGTCACTAAATTATGTTCAGAGCATTATGCAAATGAAGGCGCATGCTCTTGATACAGGCATGAATATGCATGTTCAGGTAACAATGTGTCGTCAGATGAGTGAGATCTGAGATGTACACTATCGTAAGTTTGGGGTCAGAATTTTTTTTTTGTATTCATATTTTAGTCATCAAGGTTGCATGATATCAAAAGTGACAGTAGACATAATATTAGAAAATACCAAAAAGATTTCAATATGCTAAAATGAAAAGAATGCTGAAAAATATGTATCGTGATTTCCTCAAAAACATAACGCAGCACAGCTGTTTTCAATATTGGTAATAATAAGAAATGTTTCTTGAGCAGCAAATCAGCATATTAGAATGATTTCTGAAGGATCATGTGACACTGAAGACTGGAGTAACGATGCTGAAAATTCAGCTTTGCATCACAGGAATAAATTATATTTTAAAATATATTCAAATCGAAAAAAAGTTATTTTAAATTGTAATAATATTTCACAATATGACTGTTTTTACTGTATTTACTGTATTTAAGTGCAGCACTGGTGAGCATAAGAGACTGAAAAACAATAACAATCTTAACGATTCCAAATGTTTAAATGGTAGAGTATCTTCAGAATTTAATGGTCATAATATGAGCAAGGAAACTTTCTTGATTTTTAAGCTAAAATAATTCTGTCCCTAAAAAAATAAAGTATCTTAGAACTCAAAACTTCCTCCCCAGTCCAAAAAGTCCATTAAACTGCAACAACTTCTCAGTTTGTACTTTTGCAAATAGGCTGGTATTGAAGTTAAAAACTAGTTGAAAACTGAGTAAAACTGCAAAGCCTTCAGCTTGTGAATAAGTACTCATCTCATTTCACATGTGACGATAGCGCTTACATATGTGTGCAGTAGCAAAAAAAGTGTCCCGTTCAGTTCTAAAGGTCAGAGAGATGGTGGAAATGGCCAGCAAATTGAATTCTGGCAATTTTTGGTGCAATAAAACACTTTCGAACAATAAAAGTGGACAATGTGCTGTATGTACCCTTGAAACATTTTCTCACTGGAAGGAAAGTAATGGATGAGGCTGATGACACGAGTGGATGTTGAGTCACTGTGCTGTGGAGGTTTACTTTGTTCCTTTGTTTTCTCGCAGGTGGTTTCAAGGCTTTAACTGGGAAGGACTGAGACGGCGGAAGCTGACGTCTCCTCTGAGGAGAGAGGTGAAGCATAGATTCAACAGATTTTACAATGTTTTTACATTTGTCACATTGTGTAAGAAACTTAAGCCTGTTCTCCTACACTTGTTCATTTTTTCTCACCTCTGTTCATTTTTGCAGCTCAAAGGACCTCTGGATCACAGTCATTTCGACATGTTTCCCCCTGAGCTTGAAGAACCGTCAGATGAATTCTCTGGCTGGGATAAAGATTTCTGAAAATGAGCTGTTTCTAAGAAGAAGCTGTTTTCTCAAGGAAGACCTGATATGAAGTGATGGTGGACAGTGTCTGGAGGACAAGTCTCAGTATTACCTCAGTGTGCTTTCTGAAGCACTGTGCAACTGACTGACTTGTTCAGATGGACAGGAATCAGGTTTAAAAGCCACGGTTTTAAGTTAAAGAAGACAAAGTGAAAGGTTATTTCAGTGATATTTCATTATAAGTGAATCAATAAATCACTGATGCCTTAAATCTGTCTATTAAATCTTAAATATGTCTTTAAGTCTATGACATATCAGATTCATTTTGTACTCATTCAGGTGTTCCAGCTCACACTTTTTTAAAGCTGCTTTTATACTCACTCAGTATTCCTGAGTGTTTTGTCTTTGGTTATGCTGTAACATAACACCACTGACTGCCATCCCGATCATTATATAATCGGCCCGAGTTGCCTTTTCTGTCTTTTTCACCTTGGTAAATTGGTTAAGAGTTGGACATGGCTTAAAATATGATTTCAAGAGAGAACGTGAAATGGCCACAATCATGGAGGCCATTTATTTAGCTAAAGTTGCTAATGTTCTTAATCTCTGTTTTTGCCGGTGTCAAGCACAGCCACAATCACAATATGGAGAAAAAAGAAAAAAATTCTGAGATTCACTAATTAATGAAACAACAAGGTCCTCTACTGGGGGAAAGCTGCAAGCACAAGCTACAAGTTTCTAAGTAGCTTGCAAAATAATTAGTTAATACATTGCACAGATGAATGACTTATAGGATTTAGTATACTAAGAATGTGTGTATGAGCACTTTATGCTTGTCCTCCACAAGCAAACATGTTCTGTAGCGTGTACTTTTAAGAGGAGCTTCATCTGCCGACTTTTCCACAGATGGTAAAGTGTTCATCTCAAACATAGGGCCTAACTGAAACAGGTAAACAAGAAAACATAATTGTCTCAACTTAAAATATTTGTTCAGTCTGTTAAACTGATTAATCTCACAAAAATGTGACCAGATGAAATATCATCCCTAAAAATGAAAATAAAATAACTATTTTACTGCCATTAAGATTGTTTGTATTATGACATTAATTTTATGGAAAAGTTAAGTTAAGCACATTCCCTAACCAAATTATGTTATGCAGTAATGCATCCAAGTAATGTGTTATCCTTTTTTGCAATTTGAAAATCAAGAAGGAAAAGGAAAGTCCCACACTTGCTGAAAACATCTTTAATGACCATGTGGTTAACGTTTCAGCGAGTTGTAATGGAGACTTGCTGTACTGTAAAATAATTTTTTGGAGCATATAAAACAAAACTTTGCTTTGTTTGTGAAAAATTCATAAACTCACGACACATGATCATATGTGGCAGGTATTAGGAGCACCACAGGGTAGCGACACAGAGCAAGATGACAAACATGTATCCTGACTGAGTAAGATTGGGTCTTCACTCTAAAGTTTAGAGATATTATGCATGATATATTTGTATGGTTTTCTTTCTAAACTGGAACACATAAGAAAAAAAAAAGAGGAGTGTGAGTTCGCTTTCTTCTAATCAACACTTTTGTGTGAGAAACAGACCGGAATTTAAGTGGTCATTCACCGATAATCTTCCCCTGTTAACTACTGCAACGAGTCAGTATGAGCTGAACTTCAGAATTCGGTCAGTTAACAAATAATTTAGGTCGGTTTGTGAACCTGTTTTTGAATTATGAATATCACGAAGTTCTTGGGGTTTGACGTTTTAAAACCCAAGCTAACCTTGCAGTGAAAACACATTTGGCTTACTATTTAAATTGCACTGAATTGCATAATATTTATTTTCTTAATAAATACAGTTTATCCAGACAAATAAATGTATCATATAATTGACCCATTACATAATTAGGATTTTACTCTGAGTTAAACTCATTCCCTGTATGCCAGAGACTGGCTGCCAGAGAAAAACCTTAACTGCTCCTTCTATGAAATGCCAAAGCAGCCTGCCGCTGGTTCTCAGCCAGTGTGTGTGTGTGTGTTTCAGGACAGTGATGGCCTGAAGTGGGAGATGCTTGTGACATTTGTGGAGAACTCATCCAACTGGCCAGCCATCCTTGAGGAAATGCCAAGAGGCAGGGGTTAGCTGTTGTCATAGCGATGCATCAAGTATGTCCTCTTTCTACCATTCTGCCAATCAGTAGTGTATTAATCACAGTATGACTCAGTCCTGCTCAATGAGCGAATCACAATCTCCTGCACAGGAGGAAATGATTCTCAGGACAGATATGAAAAATAAGCCTGCTGAACTCTGCCGTGTGCCCTGGATGGGCAAACATCCACCTCCTTCAACACACTAAAAGGAGATGGTAAATGACTGCAGTGTTGTTGTGAGTTTAATTTTATTAACTGAATATTTCTAAATCTAAATCTAGAAATGATGTTGTGGTAAAATACATTATGGCATTTGACATTTAGAAAGAATGTGTTTGTGAAGTTGCAGCTCAAAATACCGCACAGATCATTTATTATATAATTTTGAAAATGCCTATTTTGAGTGGAAGCATAAATACGCTGTTTTCGTGCATGTCTCTTTAAATGAAAATTAGCTGCTACTCCCCGCCCCCTTTTCCAGAATAAGGGCTGTGCCTTTACCTCAGATACTCTGTTTGGTTTTGATTATCATGTCTGTTGCACTGAAATTGTGCGTTTTAAACCATATTTAGTTAAAAGTTCTGATATACGGTTACCTGAGCGCACACATCCGAAGCACGCACACAGAAAGCGGCTGTTACACAGCATGTGAGTACTAAACTAAGTTCTCTTTTATGTCTTATTTTGCTTAAAGGTGACCTATTATGACCCTTTTTACAAGATATAAAATAAGTCTCTGATGTCCCCAGAGTGTGTATGTGAAGTTTTAGCTCAAAGTACCCGACAGATAATTTTTTTTATAGCTTGTTAAAATTGGCACTTTTAGGGTATGTGTTTATCCCTTTTCATAAGAGGGCAGAGCTTCAAGAGCTGGCAAAACAAAACAGGACAATCTCACGCACTGAAAATGTCAGAAACTCTCAGTAGCGGTGTTCAGCCTTGTGTTTAAACCAGAATCAGTTTAAAAGTCAGTCATCTGGTTGTGCTGTGCATAATAAATGCACGTTTATGAATTACACAGACGAGGAGAACATAAAAATAAAACGCAATAAAAATAACGACAGCTGGTCTCATGGTGCCATCACGTGCTATCACAAACTGTATAAGTCCCACATGTGATTATGAGCTTGACAAATTCAAGTGGTCGACTTCACGTTACTTTCATATGCAATTTTTAACTACCACATTCCTATTTACGATCATTCTGGTAGCACATGAAGGCAGCATCAGTGAAAACAGGCATAGCTTTAGCAACATTAGCCTTACAAAATGTCAAGAAGCTCTTTCAGAAAGGCAATTTGGAAAACAAATGCATGATACTTACTTTGTCTGGAGCTGACGGTCAACCACGAAGAGTTGGTATTGATCCTTAAACATATAGGGGACTTTATTGATTTTTTTCTGGGATATTTCCTTTGAAAATGAAATTTAACCACAATGTCCTCAGCAGCTCAGATGGACGGAGTCTATGGAGACTCCTATGTTCATTGGTGCATCCCAAAACACAACACTTGTAATGCATCTTTGGTGCTGACATTGTATCTCTATCAGCTACTGCAAGAAAATAGTAATGGCGGACTGCTGCTTCTCACTCAGGCCTGTGTCTATGCTAATAGGGCAGAGAGCATCACAAATGGGCGGGACATTTTTCTTTAAAGGGGTCATATGATGTTGCTAAAAAGAACATTATTTTGTGTATTTGGTGTAATGAAATGTGTTTATGCGGTTTAAGGTTAAAAAAACATTATTGTTTCTCCTCTATTCTCCCCGCCTTTCTGAAGCATGTCGATTTTTACAAAGCTCATCAGTCTGAAAATAAATCTAGAAATGATGTTGTGGTAAAATACATTATGGCATTTGACATTTAGAAAGAATGTGTTTGTGAAGTTGCAGCTCAAAATACCGCACAGATCATTTATTATATAATTTTGAAAATGCCTATTTTGAGTGGAAGCATAAATACGCTGTTTTCGTGCATGTCTCTTTAAATGAAAATTAGCTGCTACTCCCCGCCCCCTTTTCCAGAATAAGGGCTGTGCCTTTACCTCAGATACTCTGTTTGGTTTTGATTATCATGTCTGTTGCACTGAAATTGTGCGTTTTAAACCATATTTAGTTAAAAGTTCTGATATACGGTTACCTGAGCGCACACATCCGAAGCACGCACACAGAAAGCGGCTGTTACACAGCATGTGAGTACTAAACTAAGTTCTCTTTTATGTCTTATTTTGCTTAAAGGTGACCTATTATGACCCTTTTTACAAGATATAAAATAAGTCTCTGATGTCCCCAGAGTGTGTATGTGAAGTTTTAGCTCAAAGTACCCGACAGATAATTTTTTTTATAGCTTGTTAAAATTGGCACTATGTGTTTATGTGTTTATCCCTTTTCATAAGAGGGCAGAGCTTCAAGAGCTGGCAAAACAAAACAGGACAATCTCACGCTGTCAGAAACTCAGAAACTCTCAGTAGCGGTGTTCAGCCTTGTGTTTAAACCAGAATCAGTTTAAAAGTCAGTCATCTGGTTGTGCTGTGCATAATAAATGCACGTTTATGAATTACACAGACGAGGAGAACATAAAAATAAAACGCAATAAAAATAACGACAGCTGGTCTCATGGTGCCATCACGTGCTATCACAAACTGTATAAGTCCCACATGTGATTATGAGCTTGACAAATTCAAGTGGTCGACTTCACGTTACTTTCATATGCAATTTTTAACTACCACATTCCTATTTACGATCATTCTGGTAGCACATGAAGGCAGCATCAGTGAAAACAGGCATAGCTTTAGCAACATTAGCCTTACAAAATGTCAAGAAGCTCTTTCAGAAAGGCAATTTGGAAAACAAATGCATGATACTTACTTTGTCTGGAGCTGACGGTCAACCACGAAGAGTTGGTATTGATCCTTAAACATATAGGGGACTTTATTGATTTTTTTCTGGGATATTTCCTTTGAAAATGAAATTTAACCACAATGTCCTCAGCAGCTCAGATGGACGGAGTCTATGGAGACTCCTATGTTCATTGGTGCATCCCAAAACACAACACTTGTAATGCATCTTTGGTGCTGACATTGTATCTCTATCAGCTACTGCAAGAAAATAGTAATGGCGGACTGCTGCTTCTCACTCAGGCCTGTGTCTATGCTAATAGGGCAGAGAGCATCACAAATGGGCGGGACATTTTTCTTTAAAGGGGTCATATGATGTTGCTAAAAAGAACATTATTTTGTGTATTTGGTGTAATGAAATGTGTTTATGCGGTTTAAGGTTAAAAAAACATTATTGTTTCTCCTCTATTCTCCCCGCCTTTCTGAAGCATGTCGATTTTTACAAAGCTCATCAGTCTGAAAACCGAGGTGTGCTCTGATTGGCCGAATACCTCAAACGTGTGACGGAAATGATACGCCCCTACCATACTGTGATGCTGTGTCCCGGAGCAACGAGACAAAACCAGTAAAACCCATTATAAACGAGGCATTTGTTGCATCCAGTGGGGACATAATTACAGATTATAATGACTTATACTGTCTTTTTATGCGTTGCATCGCGCCGCGTAAACATAAAACCATGTCTGCATTTGTGATCAGAGAAATGACAAACAACAAGCGCTGCTCTACACTGCTCAATACTCGTGTTTGAATCATCAGTGGCAAATTCTTTAAATATGAAAACGTACTTACAGTCTTTGAGTCAGAACAGCCGGCATTGTAGTCTACTCTCCCAGGATCAGGAAACAGTCCTCCATAAAATGCGCTGCACACATCTGAATATTTGGGTTGAAGTGTTCTGGAACAGTGTTGTAAATACAACTTAACCACTGATTTCTAGTCGTGGCCTCTTTTAGAATGCCAAACAAAGTAGTTTCGCTTTCACAACAAAACACACAGCGTCTTCACAACATGGCGGCGGCAGTGGCAGCAACAATAAAGTTACGCCTTCTTTCTTTGCGTGAACATTTGGGCGGCGGTATGCAAATCTTCCCACATCGTGACGTAGACATGTGGGGGCGTGTTTAAATGAGGCGTTTTAGGAGGTCGTGGACGAGTCTGAACTTTTATAAGGAATATCTCTTTGGGTTTGAGACTTTAGTCTCTGCAACTTTAGGGATCTTATCTATTCATGAACATCTTGTAACCCTCCAAAGAGAAAGGAAAACTTGACATCGCATCATATGACCCCTTTAAGATGACATGTACGTAGGGAGAAATCAGTCGGTTATGTCAGATTTTCATGATATGTAACCTTTAAGATAACTGCATAGTGCTTTGTGTAATGGAAATAGTTACAAATACAAAACACACATGCATAAAAGAGAAGTACGTCTGATTGTATTAGCACTTGTAGTGTACTTCAAATCTTAAGAGTATACATATAAATCTGGATTTAATATAATATTAAAGGAATAGTTCACCCAAAAATGAAAATTTTAGAAATTTAAAAAATGAAAATAAAAGCATTACATCACTTATTCACCAATGGATCCTCTCTGCAGTGAATGGGTGCCGTCAGAATGAGAGTCCAAACTGATAATAAAAACATCACAATAATCCACAAGTAATCCATTCCAGTCCATTAATGAATGTCTTGTGAATCAAAAAGCTGCATGTTTGTAAGAAACAAGTTCATCATTTAGGCATTTTAACTATAAACCATCAATTCTTGCCATAAAAAGTCCATCCCCTGTAGTTGTCTCACATCAAAATCCAAAACTGTTTTGGACTTACTTTTGGAGTACTTAAAGTACACTTTCGTGACTATGTTTCATAACACACTAAAGTATGCTTGTAATGCACTTTGTCAATTTAAAGGGTTTACATTTAGGTCCATTTTTAATCATGATTTTTGTCATGCTTTTTTTGTCAACTTTGGTCATGCTTTAAAAAAAATACATGTAATTTGATGTGTTATTCAATATTAAATGTGAAGTGAACATATTTTCAGTATACACTGTATAAAAGAAATGCAAACACACATCATAAATAAATGAACAAATACTATGCTGGTGTTGCCTCACTGGAACTGAAGTATGTGTTCCTGTAAATCATCATTCCCTGGCACACATCCCACTATATATTTCACAGCGTCATTGGTCTGTTTCTGGCCTGTGATCTCTGTAGGTGCAGAGCGTGGGCCTGTATGACATATTTTATGACTCCATTGTGTTGGAGTTGCTGGAATGTGTGTAACTACACCGGCCCTCCTGAACCTCTGAGGGTACGACATGGGTTCACATTTCTCCAGTTTTCAAGTGTTCAATCTTATGAGAACTCCAGCATAAAATGCTCTATAGACTTCCCAGAACATCAGTTGACTAATTTTGCTGTACTTCTGTCGATAATTCAATTAATTGTGCTATTGTTATTGCAATTTGTTATATTCCTGGTTGGAAATTAAAGGGATAGTTTACCCAAAAATTTAAATTCTGTCATTAACTACTCATCATGTTGTTCCAAACCAGTAAGACCTTAGTTCGTCTTTGGAACACAAATGAAGATATTTTTGATGAAATCTAAGAGCTTTCTGTCTCTTTAGCTTTAGATAACAATGCAACTGTGTTCAAGGACAGGTTCAGAAAGGTGGTAAGCAAGGACATCGTTAAAATAGTTCATGTGACATCAGTGGTTCAACCTTACTGGTTTGCAACGACATCTCTGCAGTGAATGGGTGCCGTCAGAATGAGAGTCCAAACTGATAATAAAAACATCACAATAATCCACAAGTAATCCATTCCAGTCCATTAATGAATGTCTTGTGAATCAAAAAGCTGCATGTTTGTAAGAAACAAGTTCATCATTTAGGCATTTTAACTATAATCCATCAATTCTTGCCATAAAAAGTCCATCCCCTGTAGTTGTCTCACATCAAAATCCAAAACTGTTTTGGACTTACTTTTGGAGTACTTAAAGTACACTTTCGTGACTATGTTTCATAACACACTAAAGTATGCTTGTAATGCACTTTGTCAATTTAAAGGGTTTACATTTAGGTCCATTTTTAATCATGATTTTTGTCATGCTTTTTTTGTCAACTTTGGTCATGCTTTAAAAAAATACATGTATTTTGATGTGTTATTCAATATTAAATTTGAAGTGAACATATTTTCAGTGTACACTGTATAAAAGAAATACAAACACACATCATAAATAAATGAACAAATACTATGCTGGTGTTGCCTCACTGGAACTGAAGTATGTGTTCCTGTAAATCATCATTCCCTGGCACACATCCCACTATATATTTCACAGCGTCATTGGTCTGTTTCTGGCCTGTGATCTCTGTAGGTGCAGAGCGTGGGCCTGTATGACATATTTTATGACTCCATTGTGTTGGAGTTGCTGGAATGTGTGTAACTACACCGGCCCTCCTGAACCTCTGAGGGTACGACATGGGTTCACATTTCTCCAGTTTTCAAGTGTTCAATCTTATGAGAACTCCAGCATAAAATGCTCTATAGACTTCCCAGAACATCAGTTGACTAATTTTGCTGTACTTCTGTCGATAATTCAATTAATTGTGCTATTGTTATTGCAATTTGTTATATTCCTGGTTGGAAATTAAAGGGATAGTTTACCCAAAAATTTAAATTCTGTCATTAACTACTCATCATGTTGTTCCAAACCAGTAAGACCTTAGTTCGTCTTTGGAACACAAATGAAGATATTTTTGATGAAATCTAAGAGCTTTCTGTCTCTTTAGCTTTAGATAACAATGCAACTGTGTTCAAGGACAGGTTCAGAAAGGTGGTAAGCAAGGACATCGTTAAAATAGTTCATGTGACATCAGTGGTTCAACCTTACTGGTTTGCAACGACATGAGGGTGAGTAATTAATTACAGAATTTTCATTTTTGGGTGAACTATCCCTTTAAGAACTATGGGTTATGAAAGCATGTGGCATTAGTAAAATCCCCTTGCTCATTCATTACCGTTGTCTACCAGAGGGAGGCACTAATATCAAGTGTGCTCAGCTTTGCCATGTGGAAAAACAGCTGGACTCTCAAGCCTTTAGCTTTTATAATACATTTTATGAGTTTGGTGCTATGGGTCTATGACTAGTCCCACATATGCTATAAATTTACATTTATTGTTTGCTGTACATGTGTGGTTTACTGTCACATTTAAAACATTTATTTAAAGCTGTTCTGTTTGTGCAGCAACTTCTTGAATTCTGTGTTAAGTGAGAGAAACCTGAGATACTTCATGCTGAGAGTAATGCTTATATTTGCTGTCATTCTGTCAACTCCCAATAACCTCTTTTCTCACCTGATCCTTTAGTCACTGCTTATCCTACAGACTAAATATTAACTCTCATACACTGAAAGGTGCCCTTGCATTACACTGTAAGTCAATCTCCATTTTTATCATTTGTGGATTGTATCTTGACATGAATATAACAAAATAGTACCTTTTTTATTTCAGAATCTGCAGTGCTCCTATAGGAAACACTGAGATGGAAGGAAAAATTCAATGCTTTTGAGTCCTCTTTCATTCCTCCAGGAAACTTTAATTTAATTTTGTGATATATGTGTATATAAACTATGCAAGTGAGTGCAAATATTGTGTGAGAAAATGCAGTTTCTCTGGGTTTATCAGAGAAAGGAACTCAAAGGTTTTTGCAAGAGAAAACTTTGAAATATGATTTTCCCATCCTCCCTTAAGAGTCTCTGACAGAAGGATAAGGTCTCTTTTTAAGAGCTATTAAAACAAATCTTTCATGAAAGACACATTTAAACAATCTGATGTTATTTAGAAATATCATATTTATTAAAAATACATTTGAATAACAATGCAATATGCATATTGAATTATTCTGTCCATTTGGTACACTACAACACAAGATAAGTACAAAATCTCTTGGTCTTGTCTTCTGTCCCTAATAGACAAAAAACTGCCATACTTCATCTCTCATTAATTTTTACACACAGTTTAACACCATTACTCAGTACAGTGACTATGAAACGATAAGTCAAGCGTACTTCAAAAGACCGTACTATATGGAAACCGTGTTTTAATACACTTTCCTGGCCAGAACAATATCGCGTTAAAGAAGTTTAATTAGAAAACTGATGTTGAATTAAACACCTTATTTATTTCAAGGGGTCAATTCATAAGTTTTTTTTATTTACGTTTTCTCCCTGAGGTACACTTATAAGATTAGTAAAGATTTATGACCATTTTATACTGCATTTTATTCTGCGTTTATGTCTTTGGACTAATATTTGGCAGGAAGCACTTTTCAATCTATATTTTAGGATGATATTTCAGGTTCACACTCTCAAACTTTTAGAGAGGCGGAAAAATCACACATTATATAACATCAGACAGGCGAGCTGCGTACAGAACTGCCATAAGTAATTTACATGTTATCATAAGCGAATGGCTGCAATATAACAAAGAGTGAAAAATTTAGAGGGGTCTGAATACTTTCCGTACCCACTGTATGTCTGTAGATAGAGGAATTCAGACGTGGGAGCACCTCTTATCCACTCTCATCTTCACATATGATCCATGCATCATGGATACATACATGCATATTTGTTATATCTGTATACTCACTTACGGCACTTCTTATAATAGTGGTACGAAATGATATATATATAAAGATATAGCATGCATGTTCAACATTTGTTATCATTTGGATGTATTTCAAGTATTTTACAATTAGGACAGCATCTGGTAAATTGTCCTGGCAGAAATTTACATTAGACTATACATAAGGATTTTCTGTAATTCCCTTCTGTTCACATTCTGTAAATCATTTCCACGTTTATATCGTCTTTAATAGTACCTCATTAGCTGACAAATCTAATGAGTGCTTCATCTGAATTAATGACATTTACAGAAATGTGATGTCACACAAACGAGCTCCATCAACAGGTCAACTTAACACTTTAATCAACATATAAGCATCTCTCTTAGTATTACCTATACACGTGATACCAACTTTTTTCTATCATTACTCCAATCCCATTCATTGTTTTCTTGTGCATTTCTCTCCTATCTTGTTCCTCAGTCTGGAAAACCATCTGCAAATGGCAAAAACTACCACTTTGTGCTTTGCTTTTTGGAAAAGCTGCCCCATCGCAGGCCATCTGCTCAATGTCTGATGAGAAAACAAAAGCTGAGAGTTAACATGCTGCTCATTCACTGTGTGCATGATATCAGTTGTACTGAAACAACACTGCCGAGAGATAGAGCCGTATACTGCCAAACAGTGCTAAAACAACAACTGACCTGGAACACAATATATTGTTTCTGTTCTGACCCTTTTTTTTTCCATGGGAGTCAGTGACAGCCCATATATAACCCTATTGTAAGAAGTTATTAAATTTGGCTCACCAATTAAAGGTGTCTTAAATAGCACTATGAGCAGCTTAGGGGGTTACACTGCTTGATTTATATGGATTACTTTTAAAATATATTTTTGAACTTTTTGATGCATGGGCTGGATAAACATAAAAAATATCTTCATTTGTGTTTCAAAATTGGTAGTCTTATGGGTTTGGAATGCCATGAAGGTAGAAAATTATGTATTTAATTTTTGGGTGAACTATCCCTTTAAGTTTAATCATAATATTTAAAATAACTGGCATTAACATCATACTTCTGCTGTTTTTAATGCAATGTACTTGATGTCACTGAGGTTCTTTGCTCTAAATTTGCTGCTGGCATTTATGCATCTTACATAAAGTGACTAAAGGATACATTTTGTTTATTTACTTAACTAGTCAGCAATTGTTAACAGTGTTGGGCAAGTTACTCTAAAAAGTAATTAATCAGTAGCTACTAATAATTTCTTAAAGGGGTCATATGATGCGATTTAAATTTGTCCTTTCTCTTTGGAGTGTTACAAGCTCTTGGTGCATAAAGAAGATCTGTAAAGTTGCAAAGACTGAAGTCTCAAATCCAAAGAGATATTCTTTATAAAAGTTAAGAGTCAGCCACGCCTACCTAAAACGGCTCGTTCTAACACGCCTCCAACATGTCTACGTCACTGTGTGGGAAGATTTGCATAACGCCGCCCAAATGTTCACACAAAGAAAGAAGGCTTAACTTTTATTCTCGCTGTAGTATTGTTGTTGCCGCCGCCGCCATGTCGTGAAGTCGCTGTGTGTTTCATTGTGAAAGCGAAACTACTTTGTTTGGTCTTCCAAAAGAGGACGATATCCGCTTCGTCATGCCTAGAGCTGATCCGTGCTGGTCGCTGAGGAAATACTTCAACTTCGCGCTGTGGATCACCGGATCGGCTTTCACCGTGGACGAAGCGGAGTCCAGCCTGGGGTCGTCACATGTGGTTGCGGCAAGCCCGCCGCCTCTCACTCTAGCCCGCCGTGTGTGACGCTGTGTTTTGTTGTGAAAGCGAAACTACTTTGTTTGGTCTTCCAAAAGAGGAAACGACTAGAAATCAGTGGTTAAGTTGTATTTACAACACTGTTCCAGAACACTTCAACCCAAATATTCAGATGTGTGCAGTGCATTTTATGGAGGACCGTTTCCTGATCCTGGTAGAGTAGACTACAATGCCGGCTGTTCTGACTCACAGACTGTAAGTAAGTTTTTTTTATATATAAAGAATTTGCCACTGATGATTCAAACACGAGTTTTGAGCAGTGTAGAGTAGCACTTGTAGTTTGTCATTTCTCTGATCACAAATGCAGACAGGGTTTTATGTTTAAGTGGCGCGATGCAACGCGTAAAAAGACATTATAATCTTTTATTATTATTCATTATAATCCGTAATTATGTCCCCACTGGATGCAACAAATGCCTCATTTATAATGGGTTTTAATGTTTTTGTCTCATCGCTCTGGCCGGACAGGGCATCACAGTATGGTAAGGGGCGTAACATTTCCGTCACACGTTTGAGGTATTCGGCCAATCACAACGCACTGGATAGCTGGCCAATCAGAGCACACCTCACTTTTCAGACCGATGAGCTTTGTAAAAATCGACGCTTTTCAGAAAGGCGGGGCATAGAGGAGAAACAATGATGTACAGTATGAGGAAAATAATGTGTTTTTATGAACCTTAAACCGCATAAACACATTTCATTACACCAAATAATGTTCTTTTTAGCAGCATCATATGAACCCTTTAATGTAATTAGATTACTGTACTAATTACTCTCTATGTATTGCATCACTTATTACAAATAACTTAAATCCCATATCAAGCTAAACCAGTTGAGCAAAACAAGGATAAATATGAAATGGTTATTTTAATTCTTTCAAATAAATAATGTAAAATTGAACTGACTGAAGTATTTAAAGCAGTGGTCTCAAACTCAATTCATGGAGGGCCACAGCTCTGCACAGTTTAGCTCCAACCGTAATCAAACACACCCAATCCAGCTAATCAAGCTCTTCGGGATCACTAAAACTTCCAAGTTCCAAGCAGAAGTGAGTTGGATCTGATTGGAGCTAACAGAGCTATGGCCCTTCAGGAATTGAGTTTGAGACCACTGATTTAAAAGGAGAAGGTTAAAAATATACATTTTAACGTTAGATGTTACATTTTGATGTTAGATCCACTATTATTTTATATAGAATTGTCTTAATATCCAATGCAATTATATCAATAGTAACTGTACATAAAAATTAAGAGCAATCTCTTTTTCAAAGAAAATTATTACATTTACAGCAATTAATTACTTAATAATGCATTACACCCAACACGGATCATAAAATATAAGTCTTAGTGTCAGATTTTGATCTTAATTTCCAGTTATTGCCGTAGGAAGTGGATGTATTTTTTTCAGCCTACCTGAGTTATACTACTGTGGCCACAGATAGTCCAGTTTCTGATGTCCCAGAGCGATCATGGAGTTTCTGTTTGTCCTGGGCCGTTCTGCTGGCATCACATCTGGGCTGTGAGAAAGATGGACACCATTTTAGCAATCTTAGTAGCAGTGAACAAATTCGTAGTGTAATTTAGGTGTGGATTTGAAGCATGCTTTCCATATCATTAACATTACTTTAAAACATGTATTACATAACCTTTTCCAGATAGCACCAATGAGAATTTTTAATGCCCCATTAAGTTCGTCTGAACTAATGGAAGACAGTCTGACCTGATTTTTCAAATCGCACTGCACTTACGCAACACACTGATTATTACGGTATGAGAAAACAGAGACACGGAGCAAATACTGTCTCTTAAAGTCAGCATATTGCATGAATCATTGGTCCGTATGGATATATTCCTCAGAAAATATCTGCTCTCGGGAGGAGAGCGTGTTCAGTATAGCTCCCATATCTCATGTAATGAGTGAAATACACGGGGAATTCGCTTACTCCCACCAGCATACCTCCAACCTGACACTGCAGCCCTGAACTATTCATCTGAGTCTGTGCCAACCTGTGTGTGGGATCGCAGCTCACTAGTGGAATAGGTTGAGGTTCAAGTTGTTGCTTTTTTATTGAGAGAAAATACATTTTTCAAGGGCATGTCCCTAGAATACTCTTCACAGATGAAGTGTCTGTTATTAGTTCAGAAAGAATGTGGAGGCGATGTTGCAATTCACTCATCAAACCTGGAACTAGTCTCTAGCCTTTTCAACCAATCAGAATAAAGAACTGAACACAGTATAAACTGATTTATTAACATAATAAAAAGGTGCGGTATAGATGTACTAACATCAAGTATTAGTGATGTCCACAAAACCCATGATACTGGGAGTTCAGTGACTGAATCAGGGATGCTATTAACTAAAACTAAACATTCATTTTTGTTAGTTAAAATAAACTAAAAATAATCATTAAAAATATTTTTTTTAAGTAAATTAGACATTTTTCCTAGGCAACTAAATTATATAAAATAAGTTGAAGTAGTAAAACGACTTAAACTAAAATTGAAATATAAAAATTAATTGGCAAAACTTCAGTTAATCAGTTAATGCATAACATTCAGCAAAATAACATATACAGCATTTATTAACCTTTGTTAATGTTAGTTAATAAAAATGTTCATGTGCACAGTGCATTAACTAATGTTACCATACAATGTTTGACCTTAAAAATGTGTTAGTAAATGATGAGATTAACATTAACATTAAGATGAATAAATGCTATAGAATTGTTGATAACACTTCAGTATAAGGACCAATTCTCACGATTAACTAGTTGTTTATTAGCATGCCTTTTATTAACATTTTGGCTGTTTATTAGTGCTTATAAAGCACATATTCTGCATGACCATATTCTACATCCCTAATCCTACCCAATACCTAAACTTAACAACTACCTTACTAACTATTAATAAGCAGCAAATTAGGAGTTTATTGAGGCAAAAGTCATAGTTAATGGTTTGTTAATAGCGAGAATTAGACCTTAAAATAAAGTGTGACCGTATTGTTTATTGTTAGTTCTTTTTAAGTAACATAGTTAGCTAATGTTGGGGCTAAATTACAAAAAATTACAAAAGAACACAACAAAATTACTAAAACTTAAACTAAAATTCAAAAATATAAAAAATCGTGATTAATCGCATCCAAAATCAGAGTTTTTGTTTACATAATATATGTATGTGTGCTGTATTATGTATATAAATACACACACATGTATGTATATATATTTCAGAAAAATATGTTATGTTTATCTATTAAATATCTTTATTTATAATATAAATTATATGAATATAAATATAGACATGTAAATATTTTCAAAATATATACTGTATGTTTGTATATTTATATATATATATATATATATATGTAATAAATATACACAGAACACACACATAAATTATACAAACAAATCGTTTGACAGCACTAATAAAAATATATCAAATACGATATTCCAAAATATTATTAAATACTCTAATAATATATTTAAAAATACTAAAACAATACAAGACTGAATGAGATCCAACACCTAATCAGTGTTCTGCTCTCCGCTCATTCATACAATGTGGTGCTAGTCACCGACTACCACATGAGCCCAGTGCTGAGGTATTTAAGAGGAGGCAGCATACAGGCGAGATTAGGACGCCCAGCAGTTTAGCGTTACAGCATGCGGTTGTGATGAGAGCCTTATCTTGCATCACATGGACACATAGTGAGTCATAACATCAAAAGAGCGGAGCCATTAGTAGCACTTGTGTTTGTAATACGGCTTCCCAGAAGTCACTTTATGTGCTCCCATTGGAACCACACAACTTCAGGGCGGAGTGCTAAAGCTTTAAAACATTTCCATTCTGATTAATCTTTAATATCGAAACCAATCGTCTGTGAAATAATATGTCGATTTGACTTTTAGAAATAATAAATAAATATTCTATTTAAAAAAAACAAAAAAAACATTCAATGAGCCTTCAGAGGGAGATCAAATCTGAGTGTTGTTTTGAGTGCTAATGATCTGATACTCCTGAATGATTATGAAAACATGGATGGAGTACCGGTAAAGCTGTGGACATGATCTCTTCAGGGAGCCTGAAGACAGTCCCAGCCGGCTTTGGTTCCTCAGTTTGGTCTTCTTCACCATTTCCTTCACTCTTCCCCATGTATAGTTCTCACTCAACTGCGATACACAAAGTTACACTGTAAAAATGATTGTAATTTTTAACGTGTAAGAATACTACAGTATAATATTTGGTTCGTTTAATTTATTTTTATTAACCTCAACCTCATTTGTAAGTTGCTTTGCATAAAAGCAAAATGAGTAAATGTAAATGTTAAAGTAAATTCCCTTATACAGTGAAAAACTGTAATAGATCTTATTGCATTTAATCTGACAGTAAAATACTGTTAATTGTGCAGTTTTTAAGTGAAACACAATAAGTAATCTTGTATTTTACAGTGAAAAGCCATAAATTGACATTCACAGAATTCCTTACATGACACTTTACATTTAAATAATTGTGTTTCTTGTTTATTTTGTTAACAGTTATGCACATTAGGGTTCCCCTTCGGGAACTCGAGCTGCGTCGGAAATGCTAGGGGAACACCTTCAGCGATACCAAGCTCTGAATTATATGTGTAATCAGTCGAATCGATGGGCAGGATGTCAGAGGCGGGTGACGTCATGACCAGGAAGCTCTAAAAGCACGTAAGGTGCGGCTGGCGCTAGCTTTCTGTCATTCAGCAAAGCTCTCTGTGTGTGTCGGTCACGATTTATGTTCTGTGAGTCTTATTTATTGTTGTCTGTCCAAAAGTTGCACAAGCATTCAAAATATAAGCTCCAGCAGAAAGAAAAAAAGATGTCTAAACTAAAGACAAAAAAGGGCGAAAGCAGATCGCGTTATAGACTGTGTGTTCCTCCCTGCCCACGTTACATCACGAGCGGGGATACACACAGTTTGTGCGTGGTCTGCTTGGGAGCGGAGCATGTGGCGTCGGCTCTCGAGAGGGCCGACTGTCCGCATTGTGAGCAGTTGCCACTGCGTTTGCTTCACTCCCGTAAGGTTCTCTTCGCGGAGGGAGCCTTCACCAGCGTTCCTCACGGTGCTGGCCCCGCTTCTGCCGAGGCGGAGCGGCAGCTGCACTCGTGGGGTTCGTGGCTGGATCTGGTGGATGGAATGGAGACGGGCGAGTCCCTATCTTCTTCCTCACCTGCCAGATCCACTGCCCGCTTGCTGGGATCGGAAGCCCGTTCTGCGGCTACTTCCCCCC
>NW_015505261.1:1715386-1716989 GCF_001515645.1 Sinocyclocheilus grahami | reverse complement strand
AATGTGGCGGGGTTGAGTGAATGCGGTTACAGAGCGATGCCCCGGGTAGAGCAGACGCTTGCGAGCTATCTGTCACCCGGCGTGGCGTCGTCTCTGAAGGCTCCGGTCTTGCCCTCTAAGCCGCTGTGAACCACTTCAGCGCTGGTGGGCAAGGGGTACTCGGCAGCGGGTCAGGCTGGTGCGTGTCTGCACACTACGTCAGTGTTACAGGCGTACCAAGCCGACCTGCTAAAAGAGCTAGATGAAGGCGAGCAAGTTAAAGCAGATGATATCTTAGAACTAAGGAGAACCGCTGATTTAGCTCTTCGCGCCACCAAGGAGACCGCCCGTGCTATTGGGCGGTCCATGGTAGCTCTGGTGGCAACGGAGAGGCATTTATCGTTGACCCTGTCCGATATGAAAGAGAAGGACAGGGTCTGCCTTATGGATGCCCCGCTTGCGCCTTCTGGTCTGTTCGGCGACGCCGTCGATTCGGTCGTCGACAGATACCAGGAGGCCCGTAAACAGGCGGCGGCATTCCAGCGGTTTCTCCCTCGCCGTTCTATAGCTCTGGGGGCTGCTGGGCGGGAGCAGCCCCAGCCGGGTACCAGCTCCTCATATAGAGAGGTTCAAAAACAGAGTTTTTGACTTCAAAGTCAGGGGCTTCTAAGGCGAGGCCCGATCTGAGGGTCGCTTTTTCATTCGAGGAAGCCCTCGAGGAATCCCTCGACGAAGCGGTCCTGACAGACCTAAATCCAGGAATGCTGAGGGCGGGAACGTAGCGGAGCCGAGAGCTTCGTCACCCCTTCGGGGGTCTCTCAAGCAGCTAGCTCGGCTATCTCCTGCCGGACCACCGCTTCAGGGCACCCAGCTAGCAGCTCCAAATACACCAGAGGCTAGTCTCGAGAGACTGGTTCCCTTAGTAGATAATTTAGCAGCGTGGAAACTACTGCCAAATGTATCTCGTTTGGTCCTGCAAACTGTAGAAAGAGGCTATCGCATTCAAAAGGGGTTTTTCTCACAGTAGTGGGCCCAGAGCAGGCTCTGGTATTAGAACAAGAAGTCAATACTCTCTTGAGGAAGGAGGCCATCGAGGTGGTCCCTCCTCTCGACAGAGAGTCCGGGTTCTACAGCCGGTACTTCATCGTTCCAAAGAAGGATGGAGGGTTGTGTCCAATTTTAGATTTTCGTCTGAAGTTCAAAATGCTCACTGTCAAACAGGTCGTGTCTCAGATCAGGTCCGAGGACTGGTTCGTCACGATAGATCTAAAAGATGCTTATTTTCATGTCTCCATCCTTCCCAGTCACAGGAAGTTCCTGAGGTTTGCTTTCAAGGGCAAAGCTTACCAATATCGGGTCCTTCCCTTCGGCCTAGCACTCTCACCCCATACTTTCACGGAGTGTGTGGATGCCTGGCTCCTCTGCGGCTCCAGGGCGTCCGCATACTCAATTACATCGACGATTGGTTGATTTTAGCTCAATCAGAGCAGATGGCGGTTCGGCATCAAGACGTCGTTCTCGCTCATATGGGAAAGTTGGTGTTAAGACTAAACGCCAAGAAAAGTGTGCTTTCTCCATTACAGAGGACCACTTATCTGAGCGTGGTGTGGGATTCGACCATGAT
>NW_015505261.1:1699840-1713374 GCF_001515645.1 Sinocyclocheilus grahami | reverse complement strand
GGGAGCAGTCATGAGTGGCCACCCTGCCCGTGGTCTGTGGAGTGGTCGCCATCTCACGAGGCACATCAATTGCCTGGAGATGCTGGCCGTGTTTCGAGCCCTCAAACACTTTCTTCCAGACCTAAGAGATCACCATGTGTTGGTGCGCACCGACAACACAGCGGTGGTCTTTTAGATCAACCACCAGGGAGGTCTACGTTCGCGTCCCTTATACAAGCTGGCGCATCAGATCCTTGTGTGGTCCCAGGGCAAGCTCCTCTCGCTGAGGGCAGTTCATATTCCTGGGCATCTCAATATGAGAGCAGACATCCTGTCGAGGCAGGGGCCGAGGCCCGGGGAATGGATGCTTCACCCCGAGGTGGTGAAGCAGATATGGAGAGTTTTTGACCAGGCTCAGGTGGACTTGTTTGCGACTCAGACGACATCGCAATGTCCTCTCTGGTTCTCTCTGACTCATCCAGCTCCACTGAGGCTGGATGCTATGGTACATACTTGGCCGAGGCTTCGTCTGTACGCCTTTCCCCCGATCGCTCTGCTCCCGGGAGTTCTAGAGAGAGTGCGTCGGGACGGGGTCCGCCTATTGCCAGTAGCCCCGTTCTGGCCGGGGCGAGTATGGTTCTCGGACCTGATTTCTCTCCTCGACGGCACTCCATGGGAGATTCCCGTCAGGAGGGATCTGCTCTCACAGGCGAAGGGTATAATCTTTCCCCCCCGCCCAGAGTTATGGAAGCTGTGGGTGTGGCCCCTGAGGGGGCACAACTCATAGCATCTGGTCTCTCAACCGAGGTTGTTGAGACCATCCTCCAATCTAGAGCTCCTTCAACGAGGAAACTGTACGCCCTGAAGTGGAGGCTCTTCACTTCATGGTGCGGAGACCGCCGGCTTGACCCAGTTAACTGCCCGATTGGTACAGTGCTGGAGTTCTTGCAGGCCCGTTTCTCCACAGGGTTAACCCACTCCACCCTGAAGGTGTACGTGGCGGCTATAGCGGCCTACCACGCCCCTCTGGATGGTCACTCAGTGGGCAAGGACCCCCTGGTTACACGTTTCCTTGCCTATGAGTCCTCTGATCTCCCCTCACCATTGGGGGTCAAGGCTCACTCAACAAGAAGTGTGGCGGCCTCCAAGGCCTTTCTCGCAGGAGTTCCTATGCAGGACATCTGCAACGCTGCAGGATGGTCTACTCCCCTCACATTCGTCAGGTTCTATGACCTAGATTTGCGAGCCACTCCAGGCCCCTCTGTTCTCTTGCCATAGCTGTGCTCTTCCACACTAGGCAGGGATTTGCAAGTCTGGCGGCGTGGACATCTCGTTCCCCTAGCGTTTCCAACGCAGCTCGAGTTCTCGAAGGGAACAAGACGCTGCGTCGCAAGGCCATACTTCCGGCATCCCTACTAGAGCTTGCTTCACTCCTAAGAAGCTAACGCCGGCTGTACCTCACGTGCTTTTAAAGCTTCCTGGTCATGATGTCACCCGCCTCTGACATCCTGCCCATCGATTCGACTGATTACACATATGATTCAGAGCTTGGTATCGCTGAAGGCGTTCCCCTAGCGTTTCCGACGCAGCGTCTCGTTCCCTCGGGGAACCATGGTTACATATGTAACCTTGGACGTTTTGTTACATATCATGCTGTTAAATTAATGTTAATTGCATTGTTTGTGTGCACCTTCCATATGTTTGTATTTACCTCAGCTTGTGGAAAAGCTACTTTGATTCAACATTAAGGTGGTTGTCAGTGTATTATGATGATTTAAATTGTATATATTATATACAAAACAGATTGTAGTACATTGGTTTATTAACATTATCTCAGTTAATGAAATATACCTTTTATGCACTGTAATTTTAAGTTCAATCTGTACATTTTAAATGTTGCTTCCATATTTTTACAGTAAAATTCTGGCAACCACAGCTGCTGTTTTTTACCATTAATTATTTGTGTATGATAGTGAGATACACATGAAAGCCATTCATAATACCAGTGGACTTTAGTCAATGCATTTTTATTACTTTATTAGGTAACACTTTAGGGACCAGTTCTCACTATTAAATAGTTGCTCATTAGCATGCCTATTATTAACATACTGGTTGTTTATTAGTGCTTATCAAGCACATATTCTGCATGACCATATTCTACATCCCTAATCCTACCCAATACCTAAACGTATATAATTATTATTTATGCAAAGTTTGGAGTTTCTTTGTCGAGTGGAATGTTTTATCAGCTGAATAATCATAATCGTAACATAATAATATGACTAACAGTTTCAACTGGCTCTTTTCCATTCCTGACATTTTCATTTTAATTTGAGTCAGCTACTACTACCTAGAATAATGTGATGAGTAAAACGGATGTGTGAGACTGAGAGGCTTGAGCAAACATTGGCTATATTTCTGCTTCCTCTGAGTGTTTGTCAGATTGAGTCCGTGTGTGTTGATATTTGATTGACTCACCCGTCTGTGAGGAGCGGAGAGGACCTCAGCGCTGTCACTCAGGTACTTGGCCTCTTCCTCTGTGTAGCTCCTTCGATTCAGACCCCTCCTCCAAACAGGAAGAGCAGGTTGGCAACCCATGTCACCATCTGTCCAAAATAAAAGATACAGTTTTATTATCATCAAAACACACTATGAGGTGTGTTCATAAACTATTATGAACAATTATAAATGTGCTGTCCATGACTAAACTCTAGACTCTCTGAAGGGTGTGGTTTGTACTTAAACATACAGTACATTAGCTCTGTTTTCCTGCCCACCAAAAATCCCTGAGATATGATTTTTCTCTCTATATGGAATTCCAGAAATTCCGCCTATAGCTGAAGTATTCATTTCCCATTTCTCCAGAGACTAATGTTTGGTTGCCCACCCACCTGACAACACCCACCTGGAACATGAGATGGAAGAAAAGCAACCAGGAAAAACATGTCTACGTGCAACGTGGACAGCAAGGGGTTAATCTATTTATCTATCTATCTGTTGATTGATCTGTCTGTCTATTATATTCTTATATAATCTTCAAACTTGAAAAAAAAAATTCAACTTTCAGGCATGGCTTTTTCAAACCAACATTCAAAGTTTGTCTTGCACTTGAATTCATGCTTTAGTTTATGTGCTTATATAATTCATTCCGTTATCAGATTACTATTAGGCATAGATAAGCCTGCTCCTTGCCTTACAAACATTAGGCTTTTTCAATAGGGGCTCCAGCCAGTGTAAACACAGATTAATCTTAGCACTTAGTGTATGACTCCAGGTGTGTTTGCACACTGACCTCCCATGGCTGCCCTGAGGGGGATGCGCGTGACCTCAGGGATTGTGCTGAGGTCAGACAGTGTGCCGCTTGATGCCGTCAGGCTGTAGTGGTCACTGCGAAAGTGTCTCTTGAGCTCTTGGAAGGCCAAGCTGGCTGCTCCACAGCTACAGTGCTGCATGAAGAAGTCCTGAAAAAGAGAGTTGGGATTATTAATGCAGATAGCAGCTCGGATAATTTGGTATTTAAACAATGAGAAGGTTTGAGTTCATATTAAGAAGCAAGAGTCCTCATTTGCTCTCTATTTTATTCTATTGTTCTCTAGGAGAAACAATTCCAATAATAAAGACATCTCAGTTGCAATTTTTCATTCCTATGGGGAACATTTAACTCTCAACAGTTGCAATCGAGACAAAATCAAAATGACCCTGAATTGCTTTTCCAGTGGGAAATGTCTTTATCTGGGTCACTATTTTAAGCATTTTCCTCATGTATCACACATCATCGCTTGGACCACCTGAACAGCTGAAATCCGCTAGTGTCATTTCCACCAATTATTCTTATTGTTTACACTATTTGCCTCCCAACCAAACGTAGAGTGTAGTAGATATTTTGAATACTGTGTATTAAGATGCATATAGAGTCTTTGATCCATTCCTCTGAAAAGTTTTTAACCTCTGAAAATAACATGGCAGTGTTTCTTGTCAGTCAGAGTGATAAGACGCTTCCCAAATCTCTGTTTATCCAAGATTATCCTCTTCGTTCCATTGCATTAGTATTTGCGTGGTAAACGCTGTCTGACTGATGAGGTGATGATGCCAAGGCGGATGCTGTTTGTTGAGGATTTTATGTTGTTGTTGCAATACAGATTCCTTTGAAAGCATCTCTGCATCGTAAAGATTCTTGATGTTTTCGAAAAAGAAAGAAGCATATGCTCTGAACGTGGACTGAAGATGAAAGAATTCACCTTAAATGTCCCATAAACCAAAACACCAGATGCTTCGACCTGATGTGATGGAGCGCATCTGTTCATTGGATCGGTCATGGCTGATAACTGAGGAGATCAGGGTGTAAAACTAACAAGAGAGACAGAGGACACTACAATGGTGGTAATTGCATACTGTCTGAGTTCTGAATGCTTTTTATGAGTACAGATGAAAGTGTGCTGTGAGGGTGGGTAAAACAGCCAGGGAGGAGACTGGCGAGACAGCTTGGTCCATTATAGTGGAGACTGGGGCACCTTTCAGAGTTCCCCTTTTGCCTTTTGATGTGTGTAACAGCATGTTGCTGCCTGTTGCTTTTTCCCCAAAGACACACACAGCCCAGAGAATCTAAAAGACCAGTCAGGGAGTTCAAGAAGGGTGGTCCACAGAATATTCCTGTGTGTCACAGTTTTTCTGTTTGGAATTATAAAGAATAAAGGATTCAACATTCTGGATTCACTGATCTTTTTTTGGCTCCTTAACGATTCCATTAACAATTCTTTCAGTATTTTTGACTGATTCTAAGGGATCATTCAGTTTAAGACTTTATCAACCTGAAGAGATTTTATCAACCTGATTTCATGAGAAAACACAGCTATTTTAAAAGTGTGCAATTTTGTAAAAAAAATGCATGATTTGTATACAATCTATGTTTAAAGCTCCCCGAGAGTTAGAGAGCAGATACATACAAATGCATATGATTTTGCAACAAATCAAAACGTTTATACACTGAGACGTGAGACTGTGTTGGATCTTTAAGTCTTTTTGACCATTTCAAAAATCGGGTTCATGAGAGTCATTCATTCATTCATTTTACATTTTTCACGCTGTATATTTGTTGTGTGTGACCTCTGGGGACAGTGCAATATAAAGTTGTCTTGTCCATTTATTGTCTTTACTGTCATGCTTGCATACTTCTACTGGACTGAATGTTGTCAGAATCATTCACTTCCAGTATTTTAAACGAATGCAATCAGTTCTTATTCAGAACCTAAACCTAAAACAAACAATATGCATGTTTGGGTTCTGTAAAGAAGAACCTTTTTTTAAATGTTCTCCTTTCTTTTGCCTGTCTTTCTCTCTTGCTTTCTTTGATAACTTTGAAGTGCAGGCTCCCACTGAGCTCACTCACTGTGACAGTGGAAGTCTTTTCCGGCCCCAGGGCCCGAACTGACAGAGCCAGTTTAGAGATGACTCTCTGAAAAACCATGAACAAAACTATTCTCATTCAACAGCACAGAGTCCAGAGGCCAGGAAGATGTCTACACAATATAATTCCACTGCCTTTAGTCAGTAAGCAAAGGACTAGAGCAGCGGGAGAACTGGGGTACAAGACGGGCAAATGGACAGCTGCATTAATTAAAATATAGATTCCAAAAATTATATTAAAAATAAAGATTCCAAAAAGGAATTTGTGCAAGTGCAGTGCAATATAAGAACTATTCTCGGTTCCCCAAAGAACCTTTCAGTGCGCAGTTCTTAAAAGAAGCATTTTTTTAATACTGATTTTATATGACAATACATAACTTTAGCTAAATAACTGAATGTTGCAAATAAATTTGAGGACGTTTTCAGTGAATTTCCACTTTAATGGAAATTAGGTATGCACACATTTTTCTAACCTGTATTCGCTTTTAACAGAGATAAGTTCCCTTTAGCCTCAACATTTTGGAATTACTAATTTTGGAGCGGTTCAAATCCAAAGGGAGAAACAAAGGCCGACATGTTAGAAAAACACCCATAACTTCACAAAACATTGTAAAACATGTTGATATTTTTCCTGTGGTTTTGGGCTGATAACATTCAAGCCAGATGCACCGTCTTGTTCTGAGATGGGAAAACAAAGACGCAGTGCTGAGTTCAGATTTTTATGGGTTACACGTTGTTAACTCAATTGAATCCGAACAACTTTATGATTAACCAGAATTCCTTCTCATTTCGGCATTTTGCAGTAAATAAATGACATAATCCTTTCTGTTTACCAGCATTTTTAGTTAAGCATATTTATTTTTGTTAAGTTTATATTAATGTCCATCTGCTTTTCAATCCCATCTTTAATCAAACAAAATACATTTCATGCCTGAGTGAGCTTCTCTCAATGACCCACAAAACAAAGACACAGGAAAAGACTTTCGTCCAGAATAATGTCAACACGGGCACATAAGAACAAATTAAATCCATGTGAGGGGACATCACATCCTTTGAAACGAATACCCCATCTGCGTATGGGTGGAAAAGGGCTGAACCCAGCAGCTCTATTTGTTAAATACGTTTTTATCCGTCTTGATCAAAAACCCCTAAACCCCAGTCAAACCAGCTGGATTTACACTGACACAGTATGAACCAATAATCCCTTGCCCTAGGCATCAATATAGGGTTTAACCCACAACAAATCATAAATCCAAGACGTCATCTTTTATACTCAGACCTACAGCAGTGCCTTTTAATCAATTTCAGATTGAGAATTATGGTGTGTTTCCAAATCTTCATCCACACAAGTATATGAATCAGGTAAGCCGGGGCTGTCCATACCTGCTCCTGGAGGGCCAGTGTTCTGCAGAATTTAGCTACAACCTACTTGACAAAATATTTCTAGTACTCCTGAAGACCTTGTTTAGCTGATTCAGGTGTGTTTCAACAGTATTGTAGCTAAACTCTGCAGGATAGTAGCCCTCAGGAGCAGGCACGTGCACATATAGACATCAAAGGGGGCTTGAGCACCTGCCCTTTTTCTTCCTCAAGAGAAAGTGCCCTTTTTTCTTGGGGAGTTTTTTTTTTAATGAATATATGTATATATGTGTGCGCGTGTTTCTGTTTGCGCACAGCTTTCCCAAACAAATAAAACAACTCGAGTTAATAGTCGAGTTCCGATGCCTTTCTCCTCGTCTCTGCAGCACAGCAGTGTAGTGCACATTGATAGGCACATCACAGACAGACATAGAGCCGCAGAAGTGAAGCCCTCCCTCCCTTTCCAGTTGTGTTTGTCTTACTGTGGAAGTGAGTGGTGATGAACAAAAGACTAAAAAGACTAACAAAAGCTATCTGTGCCTCGAATTTACAGCTAATTATACAAAAGGCAAATATAGTTAATTTGTCTTGCTAACATCCATGACTCGTGAGAGAGAGCTACCATATAAGTTAGCTAAGGCAATAGGAAGTCTAGTAGGCTACACCAGTGCGCGTTCTTTCACTGCATGATTCAGTTTATTAAAATGCATTTAGAATGATCAGAAAATTCAAGATATGGGGGAAGAAATTTATATATTTATTTCATTTCATATAGTTAATCAGTATCACGCAAATGTAATATTGATTTTATACATCAGTTCAATGAACAAGAATTTAATATTGAGACACTTGCGTTGTTGACACAATATTGACTGTCCTTGCACTATTTTCGCCAACAGATATAATTCCAATTTGCGTCTCTGAGCAACATGATGGTTTTTCGTTCCTGAATGAATCAACCGTTTAAATTATTCGGTTCAGTCGCAATGACTCACTTATTAACAGTGACTTGCTGCCACCTACTGACAGTTTTAATTTCACATTTAAAGTATCTTTTCATTTTTGTTTTTTATAATTTCAAATATCAGTATTCAACGATTTCTGTTTAAAATATCAAAACAGGTTAAAACATGAATGGCCTGCATTAAACAGCGTGTAAATGCATCTAAATGCCCCTTCTAATGCAGCTTCTGTTTTCTCTGCATTGCAAAGATTAATTTTGTCAATACTGATTTCATTTGCTTGGTAACAGCCCAAATGACTCATTAATCTAATTGACTGATTCAATTTAAGAATTTGACTGAAAAGATGATGCACACTTTTAGAAAAAAAATGGCTTAAAAAGGTAAAAATGCCCATAAAAGGTAAAAATCAATTTAAACTTATTGGAAAAGATTAATTTCTATCACTGCTGTGAACTGACCACTACACAGAATATGCAGAATATCAAAAACTTTAGGAGTCAGCTGTCTTCGGCAGTCCTTAAGATACCAGCACAATAATACACTCAGCAAAATATCGTCTAATTATCGTTATCGATAAAATCCCAGAAAATATTAAGATACATTTTTTGTCAAAATCGCACACCCCTAATATATTTAACGTTTTGTTTAGAAAAAAATTTAAATAAATATGAGAAGTGCCCTTTTTTCCACTTGAGCCCCTGCCCCTCAAAATGTCTGTGCACGTCTCTGCTCAGGAGTAGGATTGGACACCCTTGAGGTAAGCTCATAAAGACTAATGCTGGGATTGATACCTCTTTAGCCTTGATCACCCTGCCTTCCTTCTGCAGGCCACAGATCTGTTTCTGTAGTCGAAGGTTGTGTTCCTGTAGCTGTCCGATCTTCTCTATGAGCTGGCAGATGTGCTCTAGGTACCCCAGTCCAGAGCCCAGTGGGTTGGACTGATTGGCTTGGTTCACCTGGTTGTCAAGACAAAACAGAGATAAAATCATTTAAGTTTTTATAATAAAACCAAAAAAGGGGGCTGTAAACATTCACACAGGACACTAGAACTGCACCCTTGGGAAAAGACCCCCACCCCCCTCTGGACAATAGATTGGTTCTAAATAAAGGGATTACTGGAGATGTTTATGTACACCATTGGGGGTTAAGCAACGTTTGTGGAACAAGCCAACAAGAACAGTGTGAACTGCATCCTATTGTTTGAAAGCCAATGACTCATTTGACGTGCTAATGAGCACAGAGCAAAGCCAAGGCTCCTACAGTTCATTCCAGGAGCATGACAGCATGTGTTCAGGTGGACCTGAGGTTCACAAACTGATGACGGCAGCACCATGATCTCCACCCATTATTTAACACTACAAGTATTTTTACTATCTCTGTGGAATTCTTAATGGGATTTATTACAGCTCTCGAAACACATTTAGACAATAAAGATTGGTCTAAATACAGTTTGCCAACTACGCCGCTGCCTTTTATTACACAATCTGACACATTCTAGGAAACCAGATATCATTAGACCACTGTACATCATTTATTTCAGCCAAGACTGACACTGTTATGTAATGAAATTGGTTTATGAAAACAAATCCCAAAATTCCAATGTAGACAATGTCAACTGAAAGCTTGAAAAATTGAAGGTTAGTGGTTTGAAGGTGTGAATGATTGGTGGGAAACATGTTAGGTGCTATAGTTTATTTGTTGAATCATCCTTCCATCTTTGGTTGTAAAGCTGCAGATGCTCACGTTTTTCAAATAATTCAAAGGAAATTTTGAACAAATATTTATACAATCATCAACATTCCTAAAAGTGTCCCAACAAAAGCAGGATGTGAGTTCAGGTCTCGGGCTTTTTCCCTCCGAAAGCTTTTCCGTGCCACTTACGTCCAATCCAGTCCCAAAGCCCAGCATTAATGGAAACGCAGAAGCTAAACAATAGAGGACATGACGGAGAGATGAAATACTAGGAGCTGACATCACTCGTTTCCTCACACAGAGTGTGAGATCCTCGGCAGGTCATGCTTCTACTCACTTGACCGTAAACATTTCTCATGCTTTTCTAGCAACCTTGCACTTCCATCAAATGTCCATTATTGCTTTAAATGGGTCATATAAGATGATTCTTTATTTTATCCTAATATCCAACTTATAAAACATGTACAAAAAATGATAGAAGGGCTTTGTTAAAAGTAAAGCCACTAGTGTCTGACATTGGGATTCTTCATATGTTGAGTGAGGAAAGTTATAGTACACTATAAGAAAAAAAAATTTTGTACTGGATTTGACCAAAAATTGCATATACTTTCTTTACTTCTGTCAATACAAATGTATTTAAAAAATACTGTGTAAGCTAGATGCTTGTCTGATAAGAAAGCCCTTGAGGCTCTTGAGGCTCTTTCAAGCTTAGACTTGTTTAGATCATGTGAATGAAATGCAGTCTTTCTCTCATTTGTAGTATTGAAAGCCAGACAGGTGGCACATACCAGGTGCTCTCTCATAAAACGAAAACCAGCTTGATGTGGGGTAGCTAGAGGAAAGAAACTTTGCCAGGCCTTTATGAATGCAGAAACATGACAGATCTTATCTGCTTCCTCTGCCTAAGATCCCCAGTGACCCAGGAGAAGGGAAGACACAAACGTTTGGGAAAGCCCCACTCCCTTCCTCTCCCTCCTTCTCTTCTCAATGTGAAAGAATCTGCGTTTCTCACGTGCGTTTCTGCACAGACACAGAAACAAAGCGGGGAATGTTGTCCTATACAAAAAAAAGAAAACATGGAGATCATTTTCTATAAAGCTGTTAACACTTAAGCGTGACATTGTGGTTATTGATAGTGTATTGATGCTGTGGGTGGATTTTAGCTCTCTGTGCTGTGAGGATGTGGTTTTTTAACCACACACTGAAGATCAAAACAAACTGAGGAAAACAATTATGCATATGCCTCTGGGTTGAATTGCAAGAACAATATTTTTCTAATTACATAAGCTCTGTATTACCAAATATGAGGGAATATATTATAAAGCCATTCAGGCGAGTCTGAGAAAATAATCCTTTATTATTTGAAATATTTCACTGGGTCAGTTATAAAGCAATACTAAGCATGACTCAGTGGAGAGGAATGCAGAACCATATGTGGGCTGTATTCAAAGATACAGGAAAAGGTGTTTTATATAGGTTTTTTATAGTCTTTAATGCTGACTAGAACATTAAAAAATGGTGCCTTTTTTAAGTTTTTTATGCATTTTCAATGAATTTATGTATGCATTTACACATTTTATGTGCTTAACAAATGATGTAAAATTAATCTGAAAATCTAATAATAATTTGTTATATTTATATAGCGCTTTTCTGGGTACTAAAAGCGCTTTACATGAAAGGGGTGAATCAGTGTGCAGCATCCACCTGGATGACGCAACGGCAGACATATTGTGCCAGAAAGCCCACCACACACTAGCTTATTGGTGGAGAGGAGAGTGATGAAGCCAATCAGTGTATGGGGATGATTAGGAGGCCATGAGGGTCAGGGGCCAATGGGCAAATATGGCCAGGATGCTGGGGTTACACCCCTACTCTTTTTTGAAGGACATCCTGGGATTTTTAATGACCACAGAGTTTAGCGTTTAGGACCTCGGTTTAGCGTCTCATCCGAAGGAGGTAATAAGAGGTTTGTGATGTTTTTTTGAACAATGAATCATTTGTCGTGACACAAATGATTCACTGAATCAATTTAGTGAATCAACATTTTGAATAATTGCTGATTCAATAATTCAACAATTAGGTTTGTCCTAATGCTCTCATGGGACTAGTTTACTTTAGATTTTGAGGAAACTTAGGCCTGGGACACACGAGACATCCCTTTTCAATATCCTCTTCCTCAGGCCACAGAGCTCCATTTAACAGGCAAGGGAATTATCTTATTAGCTTTGGTGACAGGTGATGATGAGGGCCGAGTTTACCGCACCGGCAACCTGTCATCGCAGCTCCCATAAAGTCCACCATTCGTCAAAAAATGTCCAGTCACAAAGACCTAGGAGCTATCAAAGAGGCATTATTTGGGTAAATATGTGAGTAATTTGAGCTATTTGACACCTGTTTGATGCATCCAGGGAGGCTTGGACGAGTATGGTGGACTGAGGGACACAGTCCAGATGAGAGACATTGGCTGTTCCAGCTGTAATCGCCGTTGCCATCTGCATGCTCTCTCAACACAGATGAACAGGTGCTGTGTGATATGCCGAGTTAAAAGGGGAGAGATCTGTAGCGCACCCCGCATTACATCCTCTCAGCTCTCAATATACTGTACTCCAACACACAATCTCACTCATTGACCTTTTGTGGCTGCAGTGGTTATCAGCAATTACATCATTAGATATACCACATGGTTGCAACAGTCCGTAAAAGATTGACCAATCCAAATTAAACAGTTCTCAATTGGTGTGTGACACAGAAATTAAAGATGGGTTATTATTGGGTAGCAGACAGCAGAATCCAGGGAAAAAAGTGCTATGATGACTATACAGGCCTACTTGTAAGTGTTGTGCCTTCATCATTAAAAAGCATGGAAAAACTACTAAAGGTAAAATGTGACCCAGACTATGTTAAATACTTGTTCCCATGTAACAAGGATAAACATGGTTTATGCCGACCACAATGTGTTTTGTGTGGTGAATTGTTGGCTGCTCAGAGTTTAAAAAGAATTTAAGACACATTTAGAAACGAAACACTCAAAATGCAAACACAAGCTTTTGATTTGAGTATCTCTAAAACAAAGCTGCATTATCTGAACATAATTCAGTACATTTTAATAAAAAAAATGCATAATATTATTTATTCAAATCCAAAAGAACTTTTAGATTTTAGACAGAAACAATAGTTTGTTAAACTAAGGCTAACACTTTAGAATACTGCTCCGTCATTAACTAATTGCATAGGAACAAATGACTAATGCACTATTAACATTCTAGTAACTATACTATTAACTAACAAGAAACTCTAATTAATGATTTAGAAAGTAATAGTGCTCAGTTGAAAGTGGTAGTTCACTATTAGCTAATCAGTAACTACTATTTTTTTCATATATCCCAGAGACCTACCTATACGTTACAGGTTTATAATGAATGTGAATTATGCATAATGTATCATTAACAACCATTTAATCCCACTGGTCACAATAGTGACAGTAAAGAAAGTTATCATTTATAAAGCTCTAATGTTACTGGCTGGTGTTTTAGTGCATTTTCTGCAAATATGGAAAAAAAATAAAGGGTCTCAAATAAATATGTGCAGTTTCACATGTTTAGTGCAAATTGTCACATGACCAGATCAGTTTACTTACTGTTTGCACCATGAGATGATTATGGCTGCATCAAAGCTCCAAAACAAAAGGCTAGTAATGTATGATAACATAAAGATATGACAAAGATTTTTGGTACACATTATCTTTAAGGTGTCTATATTAATATATGAATTCACAAGTATTCAGTTTTGTTGAGTGTGGACATAGAATGAGTAAACTTGTTGATGGCAACAATAGTGACCGGTGGGATAATAACTTTATATATATATATATATATATATATCTTAGTATACTTATTCAGTGTTGTATAATGGTTTTATGTATAATAGTAACCATAGAATGTGATGAAATAGTTTAAAATGGGTTAATAACTGGGCTGATATATAAACGAATTTTGATGACTGCAGAAATAATTTAATTTCAGTATACACATTATCCCACCGGTCACAATTGTGACCAACCATCAAACATATATATATATTGATTATGTCAAGGGGTTACTAATGACACATCATTTTGATATTTTCATGTCTGAGAA
>NW_015505261.1:1673371-1699751 GCF_001515645.1 Sinocyclocheilus grahami | reverse complement strand
TAACATAAAGATATGACAAAGATTTTTGGTACACATTATCTTTAAGGTGTCTATATTAATATATTAATTCACAAGTATTCAGTTTTGTTGAGTGTGGACATAGAATGAGTAAACTTGTTGATGGCAACAATAGTGACCGGTGGGATAATAACTTTATATATATATATATATATATATATCTTAGTATACTTATTCAGTGTTGTATAATGGTTTTATGTATAATAGTAACCATAGAATGTGATGAAATAGTTTAAAATGGGTTAATAACTGGGCTGATATATATACGAATTTTGATGACTGCAGAAATAATTTAATTTCAGTGTACACATTATCCCACCGGTCACAATTGTGACCAACCATCAAACATATATATATATTGATTATGTCAAGGGGTTACTAATGACACATCATTTTGATATTTTCATGTCTGAGAATTTTTTTTTTATTAAATGGGTTAATTCTAAAATAAAGATCATGTTAATCCACTAGTAATGACTCAAGTATTACAAATAATTAATACTTATAAACTACTAATTACTTGGATCAGTATTCTAAAGTGAAAAGCATGATAACTTCCTAATATTGGCTGATGTAAGCTTTTGAGGTATATGTAAGGTTTTGGATGGTAATGACTCAAGTGTTACTACATCCTTCTAAAGGAATTACTAATAATTTGGATCAGTATTCTAAATAAGTGAAGATCATGGTAACCCACTAGTAATGACTCAAGTGTTATCAAGCAAAAGGAATTATTTTCCAAAACCTTACAAAACCCCCAATCGCTTGACTAAAACAATGATTTTAGTCATTACTAGAGAGTTATCATTTTATTCACTTTAGAATACTGATCCAAATCATTAGTAATTCCTTATGTAGACTCATTCACTGCAGAGGATCCAATGGTGAGCTAAAATCTGTTCTGATGAAGAAACAAACTCATCTACATCTTGGATGCACCGAGGATCAGTCCATTTTCAGCATATTTTCATTTTGGGGTGAACTACTCCTTTAAACAATTTTGTGTAACCACTGACGAAAAATCAGATGATTCAGGCTATGTAGACCAACCAAAGCCTTTTGTTAAGTGGAATGCTGTTCTATATATAAAAGACATAGTTGTTTATTCCAATACCAACGAAAGAGATAAACTATTCTATTATTTACTCTAGTTTAACGAGACAAATTGTGTCTACATATCTTACACCACGCATTTTCAGCTTGCTTTGTGTTTAAGAACACATTGGATATGATCATACTAGATAGGTTAAAGGTGATATGTCAAAAATATTCATATGAATATTAAAACAGAACGATGCTTGGCAACAAGCTGAGGTGTGCCATAAGCGATGTATTTTCATTTCAGGGACAAAATGCTGAAAGAAGCAGTTTCTTTAGGGAAAGAAAATCTACGGAAGCACTGCTCACAGGAAGACTTTTATCCTGTTTTCCTTTTTAGTCACAGTATGGACATTCAGTGATGAGCTGATGACGTCAAGTTGCGGAAAGACCGTCATTATGGCTAATGAGAAAGGATGTGTGTGTGCTTCTAAACTGTAAACAGAAGCTATTCATTTTACCATGTTGACAATGAGTGATTCAGTCTGACACTCTTCACTAAGGCATCTCTCAATGCAATTAGGATAAATAAATGAAAAAGTTAGTGTAACTAGAAATCGATATTGAAAGATCTAAAAATATGATTATCAGTTGTGTGTATAGATCACCAGGAACTTGTACGGATACCTTTATGAATAAATTATTTGGTATGCTTGATAAATGGAATGAGAACAAGGTGCAAATTATTTGTGGAGATTTCAATATTGATTTGTTGAATCCAAATGGAAATAAGAGGATAACAGATTTTATTGACACTCTGTATAGTAAAGGTTTATTTCCTGTGATTACAAACCCTAGTAGAATAACTAAAGATACTGCTACATTAATAGACAATATATATACAAAGAGTTGAGTAAAGTTGCTAAACAGCAAACCTTGCTACTTGATCTAATGGATGAAGTTAAACAACTGAAGAACCTTGTGAAAGAGAAGGATAAGAAAATTGAAGGTCTGGAGAGAAGGATTGACGAGCTGGAGCAATATACAAGAATGGAGGATTTAATTATAAGCGGACTCGAAACTAAACACCGGACATATGCCAGTACAGTGGCCAGAGTCAGAGATGGTGAAGACGCCCTACCAGAAGAACTACAAACGCTGGAAAAGCAAGTAATCAAGTTCTTTGAAAGCAAGAATATGATAATTCAGAGCGATAATGTTGTGGCCTGTCATACCCTCACACGAAGGAATGGCGGAGCGAAGCCTGCAATAGTTGTTCGGTTTGTGAATCGGAAGCATAAAGCCGAGTTACTGAGGCAGGCAAAGAAGTTGAAGGGGACAGGGGTGTACCTGAATGATCATCTTACAAAAAAGAACGCTGATATTGCTAGACATGCACGCATTCTGAGGAAACAGAACAAGATACAAGCTACATGGACAAGAAACTGTAAAGTGATGATACGGCTAAATGGAACACCTGAAGAAGCCAAAGTTTACGCAATAAGAGAACTCCAAGAACTTGATCATTATGGATAAGTGAAGACTGTGTCACGGTTAAATGGATCATCTAAAGAAGCCAAAGATCACACTGTAGAGATCGTTAAGAATTGGATCAGAATGGATAAGATTGTGTGGAGGATTATTCATATGGACTATCGTTATGATGGACATTGATAAGGAATTTTTGTTTCCATTTAGAGATGTTGATGATGGGGAGTTGGTCAATATGCAAATGGACTGTGTGTCTGACCATTTACAATGTCAATGTAAGTACGAAAAATTGAATTTTAAATCTTTCAATCACACAGATCATAAAATGTATGAGATTGAAAATGATATTGACCCGGAAAATCACTTTTTTAATAATGTAAATATCAATTGTTCTGAGTATTATACAGAAGATACATTTAATAGAAATGTGAATATGGAGGGGGCTTTATCAGTAATACATTTAAATAGTAGAAGTCTTTATAAAAATTTCATACATATTAATGATTATTTGTGTCAGTTTAATCAATTGAATGTGATTGCTGTGTCAGAGACTTGGCTTGATAAGGAGAAAGTACATGAAGTAGAATTGGAAGGGTATAATTTGTTTACGGTAAATAGAGTTAATAAGAAAGGAGGAGGAGTTGCGTTGTATGTTGACACAGCATTAAGATGCAATCTGATTAAAAGTATGTCAGTGACTATAGAAAATATTTTGGAATGTGTAACTATAGAAATCGATATTGAAAGATCTAAAAATATGATTATCAGTTGTGTGTATAGATCACCAGGAACTTGTACGGATACCTTAATTATTTGGTTATTTGGTATGCTTGATAAATGGAATGAGAACAAGGTACAAATTATATGTGGAGATTTCAATATTGATTTCAAATGGAAAAATGGAAATAAGAGGATAATAGATTTTATTGACACTTTGTATAGTAAAGGTTTATTTCCTGTGATTACAAAACCTAGTAGAATAACTAAAGATACTGCTACTTTAATAGACAATATATATACAAATGAAATTGAAGGGACAATAGTAGGTGGGTTATTTATAAATGATATGACTGACCATCTTCCAGTTTTTGCAATCTTTCAAAGTCTATTTGAGAAAACAAAAGGAAATAGGACAAATAGCTTTAAAACAATACGACATAGAACACCAGAAGTCATTGCTGCTCTCAGTGAGGACTTAAAGAATCAAAATTGGAGTGAGGTTTATGTAAGTAAAGATCCTAATAGTGCTTATGATGCTTTTTTGTCCATATTCATTGGAAAATATGAAAAACATTGTTTGTCTGAGAGGACTGTAAAAAAGCAAAAAAAACGAGGATAAACCATGGATTACTAAGGGAATCGAGAAAGCATGTAAAAAGAAAAATGCATTATACAGGAAATTTATAGTAACTAGAACCAAACAAGTGGAAAATAAATATAAGATATATAAAAATAAATTAATAAGCATTATAAGATTTAGTAAAAAGGACTATTATAATAAGTTATTGGACAAGCATAAGAATAACATACAAATAACATGGAAAGTAATTAATAGTATAATTAAAAAGAATACTGAAAAAGTAGATTACCCAACTTATTTTGTTAATGATGATAAATTAAGTATAAATGAAATGATTGACATTGTCAATGAATTTAATGAGTATTTTGTAAATATTGGGAACAATTTAGCAAAGGAGATTGTAGAGCAGAGTACTGGGGATAGGATAGGTGAAATGAATATTTCCAGTAATGATTACTCAATGTTTATTAGGGGAGTTGACGAAAAGGAAATACTTGACATTGTTAATAATTGTAAGAACAAATATTCCACCGATTCTAATGACATTGACATGTCGTTAATAAAAAATATTATAGAATATATAGTAAAACCATTTACACACATTTGTAATCAGTCCTTTTTAACAGGCATATTCCCTAGTAATATGAAAACAGCTAAAGTTATTCCTATTTTTAAAACTGGAGATCGGCATCTTCTTTCCAACTATAGACCAATTTCTCTTCTTTCCCAGTTCTCAAAAATTCTAGAGAAAATATTTGTGCGCAGGCTTGATAATTTTATAGACAAACATGAATTATTAAGTGATCATCAGTATGGCTTTAGAACAAACAGGTCGACCTCAATGGCTGTGATGAAACTGGTAGAAGAGATTTCTTCTTCAATGGATAATAAGGAATATACTGTGGGGGTATTCCTGGATTTAAAAAAAACATTTGACACTATTGATTATGGTTTATTAATGATGAAACTGGAGAGATATGGTATAAGAGGAAACGCCTATACTTGGATAAATATGAAAAGTGTCGCTCATCAGTTAACTGTGTATAGGCATAATAAGCAAGGCTTCAGCCTACACCTTTTTCGGTAATTATGTTTATTTATTTATTTATTTTGTGGAAAGTTGTCTGTGAGGACCGAAATAAAATGATTGATTGATTGATTGATTGATTGAAAAACTATATCCTGCAAATTCCTCAATCTTTAATGAGCTTCTTCTCTTGGTGTGTTTTTTTTCTTTGGATTACGTTATGTTTAGCAGTGGTAAACAATCATTGTGAACTTGATTGACAGGAAGAGTATTTCACTCTGATATTCAGAAGTGTATCTCTGAAAATAAATTTCAAAGGCACTATTTACACTGCTGGTCTCTTGATCGCACTGCAAAAAAATATATTGATCAGTATTTTTGCCTCGCTTTCCAGTAAAAATGGCTAAACATTCTGTAAAATGTTTACTTCTATTTTATATACATTTCTGCATATCAATTGCATATTTGGATAAAGTTATGCTTAAAAAAAAAGAAAAAAAGGCAAATAAAACTAATTCAATTTCCTGACATCATATATATTTTAATATACCAAATATGTAAAGTACTGATTTAGAAAATGATTAGTGCATGCCTTGTTTCTGATAGATTTTCATTAAGATTTATTTTTAATAATGCTCCCATAATATATATATATATATATATAATGTCCATGCAGCACTATTAAATACATCATCTTAGATATTTTCCAATGATTACATACAAACGGTCCCAACATGAAATCTAAGCATACAGTAACTGGAGCCCTCTACATGAGGCCTCTGATCATAATTTAGCTAATTTACTTCTACAGGTCAATTAGACCGACCCATTGGGTCAGTCTTTCATACAGCAGTGCTCTCCAGCTGAGACTACAGAACTGCTGATGGTGGGATATTTTTTATGCCACTCAGTAGGATGCAAGTAGTCAGCATCGAAATCCCCCTGGGTTTTCAATTAACATCGCTCAGACGTGGCCGCTTGTAAAGAGAGATCAAAAAGCCCTCACTAGCCCCTGGCAGCCAGGAATGTAAGTAATGCTAAGGTCCTTCATGCTGCAGAGTATAATGCATTCACAATAAAAACAGGTCAATGATAGTGTTGGCGGGAATCAAACCCCACATATTTCTTGTCTATATCACTCTGGAGTCTGGAAATTTCTACTGGGGATTATTTCATGAGTCAAAGACAGGTACAACACTACAAGAATATCTACACATCTACAAACTATCAATCTTCTGTGGAAGCCCAATTCTGCCTTGGTAAATCAGAATGGTGACACAAAACGTCAAAATTATTACAGTCTCATAACTAAATTATGAGATAAAGTCATTATGGCATTAAAAAGGCTATTTTTAGGTGCCATAATTGGACTATAATTTTTTTGTCATAATTAAGACATTTTATCTAATAATTTTGCCTTTTGTCAATTTTGTGAATTATGAATTAATATTAATCGGTGTGTCAGTTTTGACTATTTCATAATTAATTACTTCACATGTTGTAATTTTGACTTTTCGGATCATAATTTTGTATTTCTATCTCAGGATTTTGTATTTTTATCTCATAATTGTGACAATATGTCATAATTTCTGCTTAGTATGTCATAATTTGGACTTTTTATCTTATAATTATGACAGTATATTATAATTGACTTTCCCTCATAATTAATGACTTATTGTGTCATCATTTTGACTTTCACATCATTTTGACTTTTTATCTCATAATTATGAAATAGTCAACTTTGACTTTTTATTTCAAAACTTTGCCTTTTTATTTAATAATTATTGCAGTATGTAGTAACTGACTTCTTATCTCATAATTATTACTTAGTATGTCATAATTGACTTTATCTCATAATTATGACTTAGTGTCATAATTTTCATTTTCCTGTCAAAATTTTGTCTTTTTATATCATAATTATGGCTCGGTATCTCATACTTTTGACTTTTTAATGCCGTAATTTAATCTTTTTGTCACTCAACTGTAATAATTTTGACTAAAAGAATGATTTCTTTTTCTTATATAGCAGGTCATTTTTAAGCAGCACTGTTAGTCACGTCCCACCTGCAGTAGTGTTTTTCTTCCAGGCCAGCAGAGAATGTTTTTCACTGTGTACAACTGGCAAGTGCCTCACATTTTTGAGCTGATAAAATACTCTGTTCACATTCAAGAATCCTGGAATCATCTGCTCCAGTGTATTTTACAGCTGCACGTACATTTGGTAAAAACACTGATATGTCCCAGGTGGGCATGGTGATGTTTTCAAGGCAAGTCTAATAAATATTTAATTAGAGGAATTTCTGGGAGACTTAACATATTTTCTCAATTATCTGTCCTGAAAGGGAGAAGAAAGTCTGCTTCAATTACCAAATGTTGCTGTTATTCATTTGAGATGAAGAATGTGAGAATCATTAAGGGCCATCGATAGAAACATACACAGGGATGAAATGTGAAGAATTCACAAGCTTAGACAAGAACTTGTTTACTCCATCTGGCCTCACCCATTCAACACTGCATTTCAACACTGCTGTGTTTGTGAGCATGGCTTTACTGACACAAAATTAGAGTCATGCTCTCTTTAACTGCCATGATCAGTGAGCAGGTTCTTTCAGTGAACCAGTTCATCAGTTCATCATTTTCACATCTAACCTGTAAACTCAAAACCATTAAAGCCATATGCAGGAACCTTTCTCTATCAGTTCATAAAAACAGGGGTGTTCATTATCAAAAAAAAAAAGTATTGAATTCAGTGGCTTTCCTGCTCGTTGAATGACTGGGTAAGTTAATTTTTTTCTACTTCCAGGAACACACAAGCATGTAGACGACCTCTAATGTACTATAACTTAGTGAACTAGAGGTAGAAGTTGAGTTGTGATTAGGAAACTGGTTATTTGTTGAATGGAAGTGCATCAGGTTTTCAAATGATTTTAAGCTGCTTGATAATTTAGGGGATGCAGCGGGATCAGTATATGTGTTTAGGGACGCTCTTGTCTGCAGACACGTCACGACACGTTGTGATTGTAGGTGGAGAGGTCAGAGCAGGCCAGGGCAGGTCTTCTATTTTTACAGCCAGGAGAATGTCAGAACCCTGTTAGCACTTGGGTGGCCAGACTGAGCGACCCCGAGAGCATACGAACCAATAATCTCTGTGCTAGAGTCTGTATATGGCCTGTTTTAACATTGCAAGTTGTATTTATTTTTGCAGGGAAACTTTTCTTTTTGTATTATTTGCATTTCCCCCCTCATTTTTCAGATTCTACTTCCTCTCTTTTTAGTCCTCCCATACAAACTAACGACATTCAATATATCCTTAATGATAATTATTATTAAATATAGTGTGCTAATATTTTAACTTTAGCAAATGGCTGCAATATAACAAAGAGTGAAAAATTTAAGGGGGTCTGAATACTTTCCGTACCCACTGTATATATATATATATATATATATAGTGGTGCTTTATAGATGCAGGAACCAATGTGTAATTTGAAGAATTGATAAGGTATATATATATATGATATATATGATATATATATTATTATTTTTTTATATAAGAACCATCCATTGATTGAACAATCCGTCTGTTGACAATTACAATTGCATAAGATAAAGTCTACAAAATGCTGCTGTTTTACAATAAAACAAAACAAATGGCTCATAAATTGTCTCTCATTAAGCTGACGTTTGGTTTGAATTTCTTACTAATTAAACGCAAATCTGCCCCTCTGCCACATGTTTTTCTAGTTAACACCAAAGCAACACAAGCGACTGTAGTTAAAAACAGCATTCTGTGTATATGTAATAAAGTTTGTGGCTGAAGATTGTGGGTTTTCTATATGAGCTCAGCTTTGCCAGCTAACTTTATTGAAATGACATCAGCTCAACTCTACAGTACCTGTGGAGCTCATCTGATGATGGTTAAATTACTGTTTTTGAAGATAACCCGACTATGTTCAACCAAACAGATGACGCCTCAGAGTTCAAATGACAGGTTTCTAAATATCCTCCAACACCTCAGCCAGACAAATTACTACCTGTGCTGCACATCCAGGTGTTGCACAGAGCTGAGCGGGTGAAGCAATATGACTCCATGCATCCAAAGCAGAAGACTGAGTCACAACACTTACCTTTTCTCCACGGGGCAAGGATGGTGAAAGACTTGTGCCAGCTGAACACCATGCTTGGTTTCCTCCTCTTAAGACTCATGGTGGACGTCCAAAACTTCAGTGGTAGTTTTCAGTGTCAAGAGGAAGAAAACCCTCCTTGTTGGCTTATTCAAGCACACGTCATATCTTAGTGCTGATTGATCTACTTTCTCCTGAATCAAGTGCTCAAATAGTTCAAATGCTCCACAAAGGTGTGCTGCTTGGAGTATATCCAGTTTTAAGCATATTGTCAGAATAGTACAGGAGTGTGTGTGAGAGACAGAGGCTGGTTGTGAAGGAGCGTGTGCTGTCCTCACACTGAGGAGAACGAGCAGACTGCCTACAGCAGGACCATCAGCAGCTGGAGGAGGGGTGACGGATCGCCAGATGGAGGGAGGGGAAAGACTTCGGAGAAAACCTTTGTGTGTGTGTGTAGAGAGAGAGAGAGAGAGAGAGAGAGGGAGAGAGAGGGAGAGAGAGGGAGAGGTAGTGGGAGAGAGAGAGAGAGAGAGAGAGATAGTGGGAGATGTTGGAAAATGTGTTTTGCAATCATTTGCCAGTGAATAAGAAGTTCAGACACAAACCGTCAGGCTGTTCTGTCATTTTAAATTTGATATATAGCTTTCCCATAGTGGACAATAAAAATTCCTAAAGAATCTCAATCCCCATACTCCTAGTACAACAGTCTGACTTTATTTTTTATACATTTATTTTGCCTTATTTTCAATTTTTTTTCCCTTTCATTTTAAGTTACATAAAGCTAACATACCCTTATGAAATTATGTGTACTTAATTGTATTAAATGTGCACTTGTAGTACTTTCAATTTTTTGTTTTTGCAGATAATATAATGAAATTAATGGCCACCAAACCATACTTACAGAGAGACACGTTCATGTAGCTGTTTCTTAACACACTTAAGTACAATTTTAAAGGGGTCATATGATGCTGCTAAAAAGAACATTATTTTGTGTATTTGGTGTAATGAAATGTCTTTATGCGGTTTAAGGTAAAAAAACACATTATTTTCCACATACTGTACATTATTGTTCCTCCTCTATACCCCGCCTTTCTGAAACCCGTCGATTTTTACAAAGCTCATCGATCTGAAAAGCAAGGTGTGCTGTGATTGGCCAGCTATCCAGTGCATTATGATTGGCCGAATACCTCAAGCATGTGACGGAAATGTAACGCCCCTTACCATACTGTGATGATGCCCTGTCAGGCCGGAGCGATGATTCAAAAACATGAAAACCCATTATAAACGAGGCATTCGTTGTATCCAGTGGGGACATAATTATGGATTATAATGACTTATACTGTCTTTTTACGCATTGCGTTGCATCGCGCCGCGTAAACATAAAGCCATGTCTGCATTTTTCATCAGAGAAATTACAAACAACAAGCCCTACTCTACACGGCCCAAAAAACTCGCTTTAAATATATAAAATATAAAAACTCTTTAAATATAAGAAAATGTACTTACAGTCTGTGAGTCAGAACAGTCGGCATTGTAGTCTACTCTACCAGGATCAGGAAACAGTCCTCCATAAAATGTGCTGCACACATCTGAATATTTGGGTTGAAGTGTTCTGGAACCAAAGTTGTAGTATTTCCTCAGCAACCAGCACGGATCAGCTCCAGGCATGACGAAGCAGATATCGTCCTCTTTTGGAAGACCAAACAAAGTTTCGCTTTCACAACGAATCACACAGCGCATTCTCAACATGGCTGCGGCGGCAGCAACAATACAACAGCGAGAATGAAAGTTACGCCTTCTTTCTTTGCGTGATCATTTGGGCGGCATTATGCAAATCTTCCCACATAGTGAGGTAGACATGTGGGGGCGTGTTAGAATGAGCCGTTTTAGGTAGGCGTGGTTAACTCTTAACTTTTTAAAGAATATCTCTTTGGATTTGAGACTTTAGTCTTTGCAACTTTACAGATCTTCTTTACGCACCAAGAGCTTGTATCACTTCAAAGAGAAAGGAAAAATTGAAATCGCATCATATGACCCCTTTAAGTGCACTTTATTTGAAAGTTTTAAGTTTAAAGTATATTACGTTTAATAATCCTTTGACATTTTTAAAGTACACTTATTTTGATGTGTTGACTAACATACTAAAGCACATTTAAAAAAATGTTTGATTACAATTTTAACTGTAGTGTGTTATTTCATATTACATTTAAATTAAATATATTTTAAATTGCAACATTATGATGACAAATGTGTAATTACAAATATTTAAATAGATGGCATACAAGTTTCAATAGAAATGACATTATATGACATATATTAAATGACATATATTTTAGTTTACCATAAATGATTATCAGTACATTGGGAACTACTCTTTAACCATATTTAAATAATAATAGAATTCATCATGAAATTACATATAAAAATGTACTTATGTCCTATTTAAGTGGCTCAAAAAGCCCCTTAAAGTTTAGCTAATTGCATAATATAAATTATACTATAATACATTTTCATTTAATTGCAGTTTACAAGCAATTAAGTGTCTGAAAATATTACTCAGTTAAGCTTAAGCATTACCCTTTTTAAAAGTATAAAGTGGACTTCTTTTAGACAAGATTTTGTCAAGCCAACATTTAAAGTTTGTCTTGAGACAATTCCAAAAGAAAATAAAAAATATGAAATTTATATATATATATATATATATATATATATCGTGTTCATTTAAACCCCAGTATCCTTTTCTTAAGATACACATAAACCAAAAAGCTCATATTTCATTATTTATTAACAAAGTGTACAAATATTTCAGTTCATAGAAAAAGATGGAATTCAGAGGCACCCACACACTACAGCTTTCACGGTCACAATGCAAGACTTTCTCAGCCGCTCCTCAGTTCAGACGTGGGAGGGAAAGCAAGACTGAAAAGTAACACAGCATTAGATGAAGCATCCCATTGTTCTGAAGGGAAAAAAAAAACAATGCAGTAATTTGTCACATTTACTTATTTTTCTAATGTTTATTACAGCCTAACTATATCTCTGACGACAGATACGGTTTGTTTGTGTTTTTGACTGCTGACATCTGATGCCATTCTGGTTCTCTGTTGTTTTGGTAAAGAACAGGTGAGGACATTAGTGGGGAGACAGACACTATCGAGTGGTTAGGGATCGCCCTGGGCTAGAAGATGAAGCTAAGAATGGGTAATTACCTCAAACAGGCCTGGACAATGCTGAGGTCTCCAAATGCAGTCTCATTGTAAACCAAATCAAGAGCATGAAAGCCTCAGGTTCCCTGGATTTGAAATGCCTGTTGAATATGATTACATAGTTGCCACTCGATTGCATGAAACCTTTGTTATGCTTTCAACTATCACACAAAATTTGACTTTTAACTGTAAATGTGTTGTTTTCAGTTCCCGACCCCACGCAGAGTTCCCGAAAAACAAATGCAACAACGAAACAAAAATGATTTTTAAGCGCAAATAATCCAGGATTTCTCAATTAATAAGGTCTTAAAACAGCTTTTTAAAATACAATGTAAATACATAATATTTGGACAATATTTAGCCCATATAAAGTAGTTTTGGTGGTAAACTTTTTTTTTTTTTTGATACAGCAATAAATATTTTTTACTGCAAAATATTTTTTTTTATTGCAAAAGCATATTTTTGACTTAATACTAGTTCATTCGTGTTACTTTTTGGTTAACTTTTTTTTTTCAGTGTAACATTTCACATTTTAGAAATTCTTTTTTTGGGGATTATTATCATCTTAAATAATACTACATTGCTTTGAAGTGTTATATTTTCATTAATTACATTTTAATATCAAAATGTTAAAATATATTAAATATGAACAAAGGTGTTTACTTGGGAACCTCTGATGGGATTTGTTGGTCTTGGATTGTGCAGACATCTATCTCTCCAGATTTAAAGCTCTGCATTTCGCATTGTTATATAACCCTTGTCTTTGAAAAGCATCGTAGTGGAACATTTCATGCTGCTTTGGAAGAGCTTCATGGGTGTTTCGCATAGTTTCGCAAAGGCTCATAACGAGGTACAGGAGCAATCCTGTCACGAGAAAGACTTCTGAGAGAGTTTGTAAATGAGAACTGAAAAGAAAATGAGTGGAATGTTTTAACAGCGAGCTTGTTACGTCATCTATTTGGAGATTAAATATGCAGAGGAGTAAGTTTTCCTAATGCAAACTAAAGTGTGAACAGGTGAGCCCTTTCAAAGCCAGTAAGGGCACAGCGATTTGGTAATGCTAAGGTATCATTCCATAATTAACAATATTGAATTTCACTTCAAATTCTGTATACAAGTGGTCAGCTGTCTGAATTTCTCTTGTGTTTTGGTATAATATGAACTTTAATGGAAGATGAACCGTATAGATTCACATAAACAACATATGTTCTTTATTTCTAGTAACTTTCATACCTTTGTTTGCTGTAAAGGTGGGCATATGAAAGTTCATGTGGAAGTATGAGAAGCTAATCATTTCCAGATCTGCAGCAGTGATGTATTGAATATTTTCTTTAGTTGTTGGTTTTGCTTCACTGGCGATGATGATTGCTTCACTCGCTAACAATGATTCACTGATTCATAAACCAGATTCCTTATGGAAAAATCACAAGACGATACATGATACAGGTGTGATCCCATTGTTTCAGAAGATAATTATGCTTATTATTGGAATAATCACAGGGGGAAAGGGAAAATGGGTCAGTGGATTGTAGGGGCAGCGAGCTACAAATTAAAGGGGAGGGTCAGTGTCACCTTTAATTCTTGTTTCAACACGCCCAGTCCCCCTGCAAACCCCTTCAAAACAAACTGTGTAAAACTTTAAAGGACAGTTCACTCAAAAATGCTAATCCTGTCATCATTTTCTTACCCTTGTGTTATTCCAGACCTGTATGAATTTCTTTCTTCTGCTGAACACAAAATAAATAATTTTTGAAGAATGTTGGCAGCCAAACAGTTGTTGGTCCCCATTGACTTCTAGTATGAAAAAAAAATACAGTGGTTACCCACATTCTTCAAAATATCTTCTTTTGTGTTCAACTCATACACAAGTATGACGGTAAGTCAATTTGCCTTTAATACTGTAAAATAAATGCTGATGGTCAAAACAGGGTCCTAGTATATATTATATAGTGTAGATATAGTCATAGATATAGTAACAGCTATTATGCAAAACATTCAAATCTCATATATCCATATGCACAGATTTTTTTTACATAACTTTCTGTAAAGATATTTAATAGATTTACTTCAGAATTGCAATGAATGTTTGTGTCCTTAATTTTTTTTTTTTTATTGTTGTAAGTGACTTTTGATATAGCCTATTTACAATTCCGCATGTACCTTTTTGCTAAACTGCAGAACTGCATTTATGCAAATGATAGAATCCATGAAAATAACTTCTCTTTTTCAAGAAACATTCATTTCGTGAAAGTCCAATTTTGTAAATAGTTTGTCTTGATTTGACTGTTTTTCACTCATTTTAATCTTTTAACTTATTTGTGATTCATTGAAATAGCGCTGTGGTTTTTACGTTTTTATGAATGGTTTTAATGGATTCTGTCAGTAAGGTCAATAAGGTTTCTTAATATCAAATCATAAAATAGCTCTTAATAGTAAGACAAGAAAAAAAAACTACTTTTTGTGTTCTGGTCACACTTTATTTTAAGGTTCAATTCTCTCTATTAACAAACCATTAACTACGACTTTTGTCTCAATAAACTCCTAATTTGCTGCTTATTAATAAGGTAGTTGTTAAGTTTAAGTATTGGATTAGGGATATAGAATATGGTCATGCAGAATATGTGCTTTATTAGTACTAATAAACAGCCAATATGTTAATAATAGGCATGCTAATAAACATTTAGTTGAGAACTGGTCATGTTACCGATTTTCTCAAATAATACAAAAATATTTTTTTAATATAATTTCTTTAAATTGGGATTTTGTCCTCATAAATTGTAATCATCTCAAATCTCTCTCTCCAAATCATGCACGTCTCACATCGCCTCATGGGAACAACAGAGCAGTTTATTACTGTATAAAACCATCATTCTCCTGGGGTTCTAACATCTCGGGGAGCAAAACTAGCAGAGATGTTTATAAATGACTTGAGAGCTGTATATCTTGGCATATTTATTAAATATTACAGTCCAAGCAGATTCGAAGTAAGCAGAACCATATGGGCCTCCAGTCGTACAACGATCTTTTGAATTAATACTTTTGCTGATAGTAAGGGCATATCTGGTTCAGATGTCCACATTTGTATTCTGTTTGACAGACACGCCATTTTTCTAGTCTTATATCAGATGGTTTGGATGGATCAGGTTCAGGTGTTCCCTGCGGTACTGATGAAAACCAGAGATACGTTCCACGACAACATTCGTACAGCCTGCAGTCACCAAGCCCCAGAGCACCTTGTGTTTGATATTCTGTCACTCACATGATTTAAAATCATAATTTCCTTGATGAGATCAGACAGAGCTGTGTATTTTCAGCCTGCAGCTTCAGTGAAGCCGGACGGACCCCCAGTCACACCCCAAACACCATTTTCCCAAAACTCCCCAAACATTTCCCCTAATCTCATTTCCGCAAATTGAGGACCGTGCAACAAAGACATCAAATGAAAAGCGGGCATCAGTTGAAAGTGGATTTTTCCTACATCGAGTGACATGTCCTTAACCAGAGGATGCATTTTTCTTCTTTGGAGATTTGTTTACCAGATTTTGGGTTTTCCTTTTTATTATTTTGTGGGTAGGCATCCGTTTATATGTGATTATCAACTTCTCAGATCAGTCCAATTTGTGTGTAAGTGCTTGACATTAAAGAGAGAAGTGGATGTTGCCTAAACCAAGAATAACCAAATTAGTAATTTACTTCCAGAAAACCTGACACCGTGTGTGATCGGGAATATAGTTGTTTTGATGTTTTTTCCTAAGAAAAACATGTGCGCTATCAGTGTTTCTGCCATCCTAAATCAGAAATGATTACATTTGGCTTTTCCTCCGTACAGAGGTGTTGACTTTACTTCAGGCCAGTGTTTACATGAGGTTTGCAGGAACTGGGTCAGACTTGGATGGGGGTGGGGGCTTCACACACTCTGTCAGATATCTGTGACCTTAGTTATTAAATTATTCTTCGTGTTATCTTAAGTAACACTGAGCACTTTTAATAAATGTGACTGCATGCCTTTCTGATGGTGTTTGACTGGGTAAAAACATATGAGTTTTTCCAAAAATTCTACATTCCATGGTGCATCACTGGAAAAACAGAAAAACAGACTCTCCCCAAACTGAGAGGTCTCTGTTAGAAGCTGAGAAAAGGCTGAAAACATATTTGATTTAAAAAAAAATTATAATAATCATGATTTTCATCGTTGCTTAGCTGTTTATGTTTTTTGTTAAAGGGACAGTGACATGTTTGTACCCTCGTGTCTTTCAAACATGTATGACTTTCGTTCTTTGGTGGAAAACAAAAGAAAATGTCCCAGCTGCTCTTTTCCACACAATGAAATTAGACCGTGACAGTGCCACTCTCTACCTACGATTTATTTTTAGCTGTTGGTGGACTATTCCTTTAAAAATAAACAAATAAATATTAAACAAATAAAAATTATACTTTAAAATATTAAAACTAATTGGCAAAGACACCAATAACTTCATATAAATCATTTGAACATTTTACGTTTTTAAGATGTACTGCATTGAATGAAAGGTTTATTGTGCAACTATTACAGTAATTAAAAGAGCTGATAAATAAAATACTTTTAAAAGTACATAATGACGTCTTCAAAAACTTTTAACAAATTTTAAATGTGTATATCTTGTTGGTTTGTAAGGCCTATAAACCTTCACACTTCAAAGCTTTTTAAGCATTTTTCAAAACTTTCGAACAAGACATTCAAAGTTGATCTTAAATTTGGCCTTTTCTACTTTAAAACGACGGTTATAAGCACAGAACTGTAATATTGCATCCTGTTTGCTACCTCAATTCAAATTTAGCCTAATTGAAATTAACGAATTTAAAAGCATTCTCATTTCAGTTCAGAACGGCACACTGTTTGTTTGGTCAACTTTCAGAGGAGAACTGGACTAGATCTCAAAACTCCAATTTTGATTTCATGGGGGTCTTTATCTGATGGGAAAATGTTCTTATATTAACGTCTGTTTGTCAGGACTTATTACGCTTTTATCAGGTAACAAGCTGAGCCTTGTTGGCAACAGCACAGAATATGAAAGAGGTAGGAGCAGCTGTTTTTCCAATCTCCCATTCACAAAACAAAGAGAGGAGAAATAAAAATATCGCTTCTGTCTGAAAATCTCCCTGCTGTCTTTGGCTACACCTGTGTGATGTTTATTCTCAGGTTTTCCTCAAGCGTCAGCACATGTCTCTGTTACATTGTCATTTGATCTCTTAAACAGTGAATAAACCTATATTTATCTTGAACAAGAAGACAAGCAGGATGATGATTTATGATGAGTACAGGAAACCTTGAAGTGTTTGAGACAAAGACTCAGACAGGTTCCCTCATGTGAACTCCTTCATTGTTGCCACAAAATGAAGAACAATGTGGGCAGAGGACAATAGAGGCGCTACGCTTGAGTAGAAAAATGAAGACAGGGAACTAAGTGAGCTTACAGTGGACCAACACCTCCACATCTTCAAACAGCAATAAAGATTTGGAGAAATTAATCACTTGCTCAGCAATGGATCCTCTGCAGTGAATGGGTGCCGTCAGAACGAGAGTCCAAACAACTGATAAAAACATCACAATAATCCACAAGTAATCAATTTTTTACTTTATACTGCAATTTCTGGCCAAAACAAAAAAAAACAGTTTTGGACTGTTTTCGCGTTTTGATCTCTGCAGATTTTGTGCAGATTTTTTACTGGAGAAAACACTTATGGATAAAGGACTCGTATTTTAGCTGGAAACAATGGTTTGAAGTTAAAAATGTTTTAATGATGGATTTGTTTCTTACAAACACACAGCTTTTCACTTCACAAGACATGAACTGATGGACTGGAGTGGTGTGGATTACTTGTGGATTATTGTGATGTTTTTATCAGCTGTTTGGACTCTCATTCTGACGGCACCCATTCACTGCAGAGAGGATCCATTGGTGAGACAGTGATGTATGCAAAATTTCTCCAAATCTGTTCCGATGAACCAACAAACTCATGTACATTTTGAACGGCCTAGGGGTGAGTAAACTCAGAAAATTCCCATTTTTGAGTGAACTCTTCTTTAATGAATGTTACATTACAGCTCATAATGACAAATGTCAGTGAGAGAAGTGTAAAATAATGTGGCACACTTAAAAGTCTAAACAGACGGAGAGCTGCAATGGAGGAAATGGGTTAATAGGTCATTTCCATATGTTTACAGGCACTGTCCATGCATGATAACCTTCCTGATAACCCGGATGTATCCCCACTACTCCAACTTAACACACCCTGCACATGTATGACCACCATTTTTCAACCGATACATGTTATTATGAAAGAATGTATAGTCGAAAGTCTCCTCTTGCACTCCATTGTTTGGTTATTACCCCTCCTGCATATTTAAGTCAATCATTTGCTAAGGAGAAGTTCTTTGTGTTACACCAAAATATATAAATCATGTGGTGTTCGGTCAGTGAATATCGAATTTTCAGTACTGAGTTATTGAAATATTAAGTTATTGAATTCAGTTTTATTAATAGAACATCTTATCTGTCTTTGTTTGGTTATGGGACAATATCATTACAATAAATCTTCAAAAATGGTTGTCTCACCAAAAACTTTTTTTGATTTGTATTCTTAATAAAGATGATTTTTCTGATTTTTTTTTCAAAAACACTTCACAACAAGGTTTCATTTGTTAACATGATCGAGCAATGAACTATACCGCATCTATTAATCTTAGATAATCTCAGAATTAAATGTTTAAAATCAAAAGTTGAACAAATGTATTTTTGTTAACAAACAACAAAGATTAATACGTATAAAAATAGACTGCTCAGTTCATGTTAGCTAATGCATTAAGTAACGCTACACAATTAGACCTTGCTGTAAAGTGATTTATGTTAATGTACACTACAGGGAAATGTAAATTGATTAAAAGCCACAGGCCTAAGGTAATTTATTTTATGTCTTTTACATTTTACAATGACCCGAATGAATGAAAACCTTCCCAAACACATTCTTTTCCATCACTGGATGTGGGGCTATTGGATTTCAAGCATAATTTGTGCAGATCTGGCCTCGGGCTCCTGTGGCATCTGCAGCGGTTCATTCTTCAAGATGGAAGAAAGGAAGGAAGGCCGAAGAATCGCTGAGCAGACGCGTGACGCAGAGCACACACTCTCCCAAAGGAAAGATAAGACTGCTCTGGGACAGTGCGCAGGAGGGAGTCCTGTCCTTTGACGAAAAGCTGTTTTGTAAATGGATCTGCTCTTATCAAGCGTGAAGAATTTCAGAGCCACCTTTGTTTCACTACTGTTGGCTTATGCTCAGAATCCACCGAGTGTGCCCTCGAAATCAAATTAAAGGCCATAATGCATGAGCTGACATGTTTTTCAGCAAAGCTCAATTATAGTCATTGATCACGCATTACTAAGACAGGAGATGTTTTTAAATGATTTAACCTAATGAATAAAGTTTATGTTTCTTATCCAAATCCGCACTTTAGTACACACATGGTAAAGCACAGTCTTCAAATTATGCCTGAATAAAACTGTCGTGAAAAGTAGAGTAGTATTAATAGGCAATAAAAGAATGAAGCCATGTGCAGATGAGAAGTGTAGACAATTAATTAAAGTGTAAAACAATTCAAGAATAGGAAGTATGTTTATAAAAGTCTTTCTGGTACATACAACCAATGCAGTACACATAATATGGGTTCAGTAGCCAATAGCAGAGCCAGGCTCACCTAATTTGAACTCGACTAGTAATGCGAACCAAATAATGACAGAAAAGCAACTCTCTGCTGACACCTTGTGGTTACTTCAGATCATAGCATCCAGAGATGTGATATATAAATCGGATAGTTCAGTCTCTGCGCCATCTCTCAGAGCCCTTCTTACTCCACTTATAGTGCTATATTTCACAAATATATTTTACTTATTAATAATATCCACTAAACTGTAAATATGCCGATTTGTCTGACTAGTTGTACTACTTGTTTTTTTTTTTGTATGTGTATTTTTGTGTCTTATTTGTGCATTTATATATATGTATGCACTGGAAGCTTCATTAAAAATAATAATAATAATAAAAATAAATCCAAACTCTTAATTATGATTTTGATTGGATAAGCTAATTTTGTGACCACACGTCACGGCAGCACTATGTTGAAATATCTAGTTTAAGGGAGGAATAATCATTTATTATAATTTTACTTGAGGAAGGTGTTTATGAGACGAGCCGCCTCGGGAGCTTCTTATGGGTTATTAGAATAGAAAATATAAATTTAGGTGTAAAATAAGGTTTGTGGCGTGTGGACATTTTCGGATATTTTCACTCTTTGTTCGGCGAATCTGAAGCCACTCTGTTCCTGAAATGCAAAGTAAAATGCAAGTTATCCGGTTACCCCATAGATTGAAAATGCTAATGATCTTTAGGGTGTTAAGACTCAAGAGCACTACATAAATTATCTGTGTGTGTGTGTGTGTGTGTGTGTGTGTGTGTGTACATGGCGGAAAGATCAAACAATCCTCTTATCCTCTTACACGCCCCACTTTGTTGCATTGAATGAACTGTACTTTCGCGGGAAATATCAACTAGGCAGTTTGCATACGCACCGTAGTATAAGGGGTGGATGTTAAGACGCCTCAAACTTTTCGACTTGTTTACAAAGTTGTATGCGAGAAGAACCCTTCATTGTTTTAAAAAAAAAAGTAGTTTTTTCACGGTCTTAATCAATATGTTTATATATTACTGCAATAAAGCGAATCATTAAACGAGCACAGTTAGACGTGCGCCCCTCAAAATGTTCGCTGTAATGGTTTAGTCCACAGTGGCGCGAAACGCCTCGCGCTCTACAGCAGAGTTTCACGTTACAGGCGCGAGGTTGGTGTATCTGCCGGCAGCGTGACTGGACCTTAGAAGAGTGGTTGTATAGTTTTATACTTTTTTTTTTTATTTTTTTGCGAAGAAATAGTCTCAGTTCGGGTGCATTTATGCTATTTGTATTCCGTTCTGCTATTACAAAACGCTTGCGTGTTTGTTGTGTGTTAGCTAATAGGGTCTTTAGTTAGACATATTTGCATTACATATTAAGCTAACGTTACACTGCAGACGTTTGAGAGACACAAGTGCACAAAAGCGTTTACTTGTACAGACGGTTTACCCAGAACGCAGCACAAATGAGTGGGTAAGTGCATTTATTGTGCGTTAGGCGCGAGGTGTTGACAGAGCCATGTGCTTTTATTAACTTCACGTTCACATGTTGCAGCATTGTCAAAGAAGAGACCCGCAGCGTTTCTCCTCACTGCCCCAAACCCAACGAATCTGAGGAACCAGAAGGCACTGCTATGGAGGAGACCGCTATTGGTAGGTCAAAAGTATGATGGCAGACGTGCCTGTGCAAGTCCATGCAGCTTTCAGAGTAATTTCAGTAATCTCCTGCATGTTACAGAAAAAAGCCAGCATGGAGAGATTGTCATTACAAAAGAGATGGAGGAGGAGGAGAAGCATTTAGTGGAGGAGGGAGAGAAGAAAGAAAGAGAAATGATGGAAGAGGTACTGCTTTCTCACACACATGAAAAACCATAAGGCAAAACTTCATTGTCTTTATGCATGCAATATTTGTATCCTTAGCCAGTAATAACTATGGAAATGCATTAGAAATGCTTTTTGTTAAAATGTGGGACCCTTGATTCTCCTCGTTGCCCTGTTCTGCAAAAGTCTTTATATTTTTATAAGTTAAATGTAATTTATTATGGAGTATGGGGTTCACTTTATTAATACTGAATGCTGTTTTAACAGGCCAGACAGTCGTGGGAGAAAGAGTCCCAAGAAATGCGTTTCAGACGACTTCAGCACCTTTTGGAGAAAAGCAACATTTACTCAAAGTTTCTGCTCACAAAGATGGAGCAGCAGCAGCAAGATGTGAGTATTGTGTTTGAAAGACGGGAAAGAGCTGTCACACTAGGAGGTTTACCATTCCCGGATGTAAATCTTTCTTGAATGTTTTCATCTGATATGAATTGTAAGTGGCACGGAAGCAGATGTTTGTGGGTAGAGGGTCTGTGTGTGTGTGTGTGTGTGTGTGTGTGTGTGTGTGTGTACATGGCGGAAAGATCAAACAATCCTCTTATCCTCTTACACGCCCCACTTTGTTGCATTGAATGAACTGTACTTTCGCGGGAAATATCAACTAGGCAGTTTGCATACGCACCGTAGTATAAGGGGTGGATGTTAAGACGCCTCAAACTTTTCGACTTGTTTACAAAGTTGTATGCGAGAAGAACCCTTCATTGTTTGTTTTAAAAAAGTAGTTTTTTCACGGTCTTAATCAATATGTTTATATATTACTGCAATAAAGCGAATCATTAAACGAGCACAGTTAGACGTGCGCCCCTCAAAATGTTCGCTGTAATGGTTTAGTCCACAGTGGCGCGAAACGCCTCGCGCTCTACAGCAGAGTTTCACGTTACAGGCGCGAGGTTGGTGTATCTGCCGGCAGCGTGACTGGACCTTAGAAGAGTGGTTGTATAGTTTTATACTTTTTTTTTTTATTTTTTTCTTTTTTTTTTTTTTTTTTTGCGAAGAAAAAGTCTCAGTTCGGGTGCATTTATGCTATTTGTATTCCGTTCTGCTATTACAAAACGCTTGCGTGTTTGTTGTGTAAGGCTTTGTTGTGTGTTAGCTAATAGGGTCTTTAGTTAGACATATTTGCATTACATATTAAGCTAACGTTACACTGCAGACGTTTGAGAGACACAAGTGCACAAAAGCGTTTACTTGTACAGACGGTTTACCCAGAACGCAGCACAAATGAGTGGGTAAGTGCATTTATTGTGCGTTAGGCGCGAGGTGTTGACAGAGCCGTGTGCTTTTATTAACTTCACGTTCACATGTTGCAGCATTGTCAAAGAAGAGACCCGCAGCGTTTCTCCTCACTGCCCCAAACCCAACGAATCTGAGGAACCAGAAGGCACTGCTATGGAGGAGACCGCTATTGGTAGGTCAAAAGTATGATGGCAGACGTGCCTGTGCAAGTCCATGCAGCTTTCAGAGTAATTTCAGTAATCTCCTGCATGTTACAGAAAAAAGCCAGCATGGAGAGATTGTCATTACAAAAGAGATGGAGGAGGAGGAGAAGCATTTAGTGGAGGAGGGAGAGAAGAAAGAAAGAGAAATGATGGAAGAGGTACTGCTTTCTCACACACATGAAAAACCATAAGGCAAAACTTCATTGTCTTTATGCATGCAATATTTGTATCCTTAGCCAGTAATAACTATGGAAATGCATTAGAAATGCTTTTTGTTAAAATGTGGGACCCTTGATTCTCCTCGTTGCCCTGTTCTGCAAAAGTCTTTATATTTTTATAAGTTAAATGTAATTTATTATGGAGTATGGGGTTCACTTTATTAATACTGAATGCTGTTTTAACAGGCCAGACAGTCGTGGGAGAAAGAGTCCCAAGAAATGCGTTTCAGACGACTTCAGCACCTTTTGGAGAAAAGCAACATTTACTCAAAGTTTCTGCTCACAAAGATGGAGCAGCAGCAGCAAGATGTGAGTATTGTGTTTGAAAGACGGGAAAGAGCTGTCACACTAGGAGGTTTACCATTCCCGGATGTAAATCTTTCTTGAATGTTTTCATCTGATATGAATTGTAAGTGGCACGGAAGCAGATGTTTGTGGGTAGAGGGTTGTGAAGGAGCCAAGCAAATCTAATGTTTCTGTCATGTTCTTTTTATCAGTTCTTAGTGACGTGACATGTGGCTAAGTATGGTGACCCATACTTGGAATTAGTGCTCTGCATTTAACCCATTCAAAGTGCACACACACACAGCAGTGCACACACACCCGGAGCAGTGGGCAGCCATTTATGCTGCGGCGCCCGGGGAGCAGCTGGGGGTTCAGTGCCTTGCTCAAGGACACCTCAGTCGTGGTATTGAAGGTGGGAGAGAGTGCTGTACATTCACTCCCCCACCTACAATCCCTGCCGGTACAAGACTCGAACCCGCAACCTTTGGGTTACGAGTCTGAATCTCTAACATTAGGCCACGACTTCCCCAGTCGTGATAGATAGTGATAGACAGTTGCAGCATACTCTCAATATCAGCTGCATTATTAACATTAGAAAATATATACATTTAGAAATGTATGTTTGTTTGTTTTTTATTACAGGAAAAAATAAAAAAAGAGAGACTGGAAAAGAAAGCTGCTAGTCAGAAGCAAAAGGTAAGTTTGGGTTCATGCTTCATCACATTTTTCTTCATGTAGAAAACTATGGATAAAAGAGTTGTAATTCTCAAATTTCATGATGTATTATTTTCCACAGGGAAATGATAAAAAGACTGTAAAAGGTAGGATTCACAGATTGCATTTCAGTACAGGGTATTAATTATGATGCTGTTATATTAAACTAAGAAAGTAAGATGTGCAATCAATAATACTGATCTTTTTTTTTTTTTTTTTGTGGAGTTGAAAGAAAGAAGCGTGAAAGGGAAGAGGATTACAAAATCGCAGATGTTATGACCAAAGAGGTGAGCCTTCAATTAAATTATTTTTTTCCAAAGACACGATTAATGTCTGTTGTGTTACTGATGTGTATTTTTCTCTCTTAGGAAATTCTGTCAAAAGCCAAAAAACCTAAATTGGAAGAGGTAAAGTGTTTTGCTTTGTTAATTGTGCTTTCAGACATTGTGAAATCAGTATTACCTGTATTGACACTGTTGTAAAATGCAGATAAAACACACCTGTGAGCTTACGTTCTATATTAATGCCAAGTTGCTACACTTCTTGGCAGCCATATACAACCTACACTAGGGATGCCAAATCTAAAAACTAAAGGGATAGTTCACCCAAAAATGAAAATTCTGTCATTAATTACTCACCCTCATGTCGTTCCAAACCCATAAGACCTTCGTTCATCTTCGGAACACAAATTAAGATATTTTTGATGAAATCCGAGAGCTCTCTGACCCTCCATAGACCGCAACGCAACTGACACGTTCAAGACCCAGAAACGTCGTAAGGATATCGTTAAAATAGTCCATGTGACATCAGTGGTTCAGCTGTAATTTAATGAAGCTATGAGAACTTTTTGTGCACAAAGAAAACTAAAATAATGACTTGAGTCAGGGTCAGAAAGCTTTCGGATTTCATCAAAAATATTTTAATTTGTGTTCCGAAGATGAACGAAGGTCTTATGGGTTTGGAACGACATGAGGGTGAGTAATTAATGACAGAATTTTCATTTTTGGGTGAACTATATCCCTTTAGAAAACATTGTTATATTACAGGTTATTGTTGTAATATTTAATCATGTAATTATTGAACATTCAAGTCTTAATACTTGATTTGATCTTTTTTCTGAAGGAGGCTCATTCATCAGTAAAACTGGAAGCTGAGGATATAGAGCAGATGAGCGACACCAACTCTGATATTAAAGGCCGACTGTCTGAGACTTTGCGGGAAAATAGTAAGCAGATGCTGGATCCAGAGAGAACCGTGAATGGCCAACCTGTGCCTGCACCGCAGCCCAAACTCTTCACTGGGGGTGTGATGAGGTGGTACCAGGTGGAAGGCATAGAGTGGCTCAGGGTGAGTGAGATCTGAATAAACACATGACCAGCAGAGGGCAGTATATTTATTCTCCAGTGTCTGGATTTAGAACTGGATTAAATTTTCATCTTAAAGGGGTCCTATTATGCTTTTTCACTTTTTCAACTTTAGTTAGTCTGTAATGTTTCTGTTTGAGCATAAAAAAAGATCTGCAAAGTTACAAAGCTCAAAGTCCACTCCAAAAGGAGATATTTTATTTAATAGAAATAACTTTTCAAAAACTACAATGAACAACTCGTTTGGACTACCACACGCATCACAAATACCGACAAATGGGATGAGACCTGGTTGAGCTGCACTAGAGAAGGTAACAAGTGTTATCACTATGTCTGAGACACGCTAGCTTTCCCATGGCAGACAAACTTAGAGTGGTTACAATCATCCGGGTTTAAATCGCGCTCAAATTGATTTGTTTTTGATGCAATATTTACACTGAAGCTCGCAGGCGGCTATGGTAAGGGGCATGACATTTCCCGACCAGATGCCGAGTGCTGCCAATCACATCACACACTGACCCAGCTAACCGATCACAGCACACACTGACCCAGCTAACCGATCACAGCACACACTGACCCA
>NW_015505261.1:1661008-1668528 GCF_001515645.1 Sinocyclocheilus grahami | reverse complement strand
TAAAGGGATAGTTCACCCAAAAATGAAAATTCTGTCATTAATTACTCACCCTCATGTCGTTCCAAACCCATAAGACCTTCGTTCATCTTCGGAACACTAATTAAGATATTTTTGATGAAATCCGAGAGCTCTCTGACCCTCCCATAGACAGCAACACAACTGACACGTTCAAGACCCAGAAACGTAGTAAGGATATCGTTAAAATAGTCCATGTGACATCAGTGGTTCAGCTGTAATTTAATGAAGCTATGAGAACTTTTTGTGCACAAAGAAAACTAAAATAATGACTTGAGTCAGGGTCAGAAAGCTTTCGGATTTCATCAAAAATATTTTAATTTGTGTTCCGAAGATGAACGAAGGTCTTATGGGTTTGGAACGACATGAGGGTGAGTAATTAATGACAGAATTTTCATTTTTGGGTGAACTATATCCCTTTAGAAAACATTGTTATATTACAGGTTATTGTTGTAATATTTAATCATGTAATTATTGAACATTCAAGTCTTAATACTTGATTTGATCTTTTTTCTGAAGGAGGCTCATTCATCAGTAAAACTGGAAGCTGAGGATATAGAGCAGATGAGCGACACCAACTCTGATATTAAAGGCCGACTGTCTGAGACTTTGCGGGAAAATAGTAAGCAGATGCTGGATCCAGAGAGAACCGTGAATGGCCAACCTGTGCCTGCACCGCAGCCCAAACTCTTCACTGGGGGTGTGATGAGGTGGTACCAGGTGGAAGGCATAGAGTGGCTCAGGGTGAGTGAGATCTGAATAAACACATGACCAGCAGAGGGCAGTATATTTATTCTCTATTGTCTGGAATTAGAGCTGGATTCTATTTTCTTAATGTTGTGTGCATTCTCTGAACTGCCTAAAAAGGGATACGCAAACACTCATCTGCCTTATGCTCTGATACATGCGAGTTGCAAAGCAAGGATGTTGTGTGAATATATTATGTTTGTATAATGGCTAATGAATGGGTGTGTCTGCTTTGCAGATGCTGTGGGAGAATGGTATCAATGGTATCCTGGCTGATGAGATGGGTCTTGGGAAAACCATACAGTGCATCGCCCATATTGCGATGATGGTTGAGAAGAAGGTCCTTGGGCCCTTCCTAGTTGTGGCTCCTTTGTCCACTCTTCCAAACTGGATCTCAGAATTCAAGCGCTTCACCCCAGAGGTGTGAAACGATAACTGTTGTTCGTCTTTATCGAAATGAATGTTTTAAGTCAGTTTCCTACAGTTTGAGAGGTTTCTGTTAATTGACTGTTTTGTTCTTGCTCTTGCTCTGTGTTTAAGGTGTCTGTCCTGCTGTATCATGGTTCACAAAAAGAGAGGATGGATCTGGTGAAGAAGATCCGTCAGACGCAGGGGCCTCTCAGAATGTGCCCTGTTGTTGTTACATCCTTTGAAATAGCCATGAGAGACAGGAAGCTTCTACAGGTAAACCGATCTGGTGTTGTATTGTTTTACTTTCATCCTGGTTTTGTGCACAGTTCATCAGGAAAAGAGTTTTTGTATGTTCACTCTTTCATCAAAGTATTGCATGGTGCCCATTCTGCCACTGAAGCAAAGATTGTGCAAAAGTGGGGAATTTATCGCGTCAAATTGAAGCCCGATAAGCACAAAGCAAGTTTTGAAGTGCATGAATGGAGTGTTGTCATGTTTGTCTCCTCAGCGTTTCCACTGGAACTATATGATTGTGGATGAGGGCCACAGGATTAAAAACTTGAACTGTCGGCTGGTGCAAGAACTAAAGATGCTGATGACTGACAACAAACTGCTGCTGACAGGAACCCCCCTGCAGAATAACCTGTCTGAGCTGTGGTCTCTCCTCAACTTCCTCCTCCCAGATGTGTTTGATGACCTGAAGAGGTAAGAAGTCACATGCAAAGGCAATTCATGATACTGATCTCCTCAGTATATAGAATAGAGGATTCTCTTGACTCAAAATCAAAAGTTATGTTTTTTTCTTCTCCTTTTCTCCCCTCAGTTTTGAATCATGGTTTGACATTAGCACCATCACTTCAGATGCAGAAAACATTGTTGCTAATGAGCGCGAGCAGAATATCCTTCACATGCTTCATCAGGTATCTTCACCACAATGTTTTTTGGACATTGTCCAAAATGTACATTTTAAATGGTCATAAGTTAGATATAGGCTGAGTATTAAAAGCAATTACAATTGTTCAGTTCTTTTGCTTTTGGTTTTAATGTCATTTTAATGTTTTCAGATCCTTACACCCTTCCTTCTGAGAAGATTAAAGTCAGACGTCACTCTGGAGGTTCCCCCTAAGAAAGAGATTGTAGTGTACGCCCCCCTAACCAACAAACAGGAGGCCTTTTACATGGCCATTGTTAACAAGACTATAGCAAAGCTGCTGGGTCAGGAGAAGGTGAGTTTTATGTAGTGGCCTGTTTGCACCAACACATGTTAGAAAAAGAAAAACTGCAGCTATTCTGGGACACAAAGCTCTGTGCAACTTTTCTTTTCTGACACCCACTTGTCATGGAGAAGAAAGTTCTACAGTATTTAGTATTTACAGCCGTTTGATTTTTGTATCTGCTCTGGTGTTTATCAAACAGCACCAAATACAAGATGCATTAGCATTAAAGATCAGATTCATATTTTAAATTTTTCTCTGTAGGACTACTACAAGAAAGTGCATTCAGAACAAGTGCAACTGCTTAAAGATACAACAATATTTTCTCTGTAGGCCTTCAACATAATAATGTATCAAAACAAAGACTGCCATAGCCCATATGTTAACCGTAGAACTTTAACAACAACAAATGCACCAAGAATTGCAGATGTGCAAAGTGGATAATAAATATTTAAACACTAGACAAGCACATTCTAATTCTTGAGGTAAAGTGGCAGGGTTTTCTTGATGAAAAGTAGCTTCTCTGCTTTATCACAGTGAAGTCTGTTCCTCTTCTCATCGAGAACATGAGCTGCTGCACTGAACAGTCTCTCGCTGTCAGTGCTTGTGCACGGAGCAGACAAGTACTTGCGTGCCATCTTTGCCAGGTCAGGAAAGCGGCCGTGATTACTTCTCCAGTAGGCAAGAGGGTTATCACTTCTGGGGATGGGGACTTCAGACAGATAACCATCTAGCTGTTGAGTGGTTGAGCTTGTCATCTGCCTGACATTTGAGAAAGATGTGAGCGAGTGTATTTAAATAGGACCAGTGCATAAATAAACATTTTTATCAAATTTAAAAAATATCTAGCAGAAATATGGCTACAATCTGATAGTCACATATATAGTAGCCTAAGAACAGAGTAGCCTACCTATTATTATTATTATTTGAGGCACTTCCTTGCAGGATTTCACTTAACATATCAGACAACGAGGGTGCATGCCCCTCATCCGGTGCAGAGAGACGAGTCTTTTTTTCTGCGCTCTGATCTCCTTCTCCTGCGCTGTGCGCTGCTCCGTCTCCACGCGGGTTCTCCGCATCAATCGCGGCCTGGATCATTTCTCGTGCGTGCTGCTTTATTTCCGCATCCAAGTAATGGTCTTTATAACGCGGATCAAGTACAGTCGCGATGAAGTGCAGAGGATCCGAATAGATCTCAGTGAAACGTGTGCTGACAGACTCTAAGAGTGTACTTTTCATTGTTTTCACTCCGTGGTCCGTCTCAACCTCTTTGCTTAGGAGACGCTTTAGTGCTGCGATTAAAGGAATAACGTCCGCTACAGATGCATAAGAGGAGCTGATCTCTTTAGTTAGCTGCTCAAAGGGGGCAAGAAGAGAGAGTATGTTCTCTATTAAGACCCACTGGTGTGAAGTGAATGTCGCGGGGAGCTCGTGGTCTGCGCTATATGCAGCCAAGACTCGCTTTTGCGCAAAGAGGCTTTGCAACATGTAAAAAGTGCTGTTCCACCGCGTACTCACGTCTTGCTGGAACCGTTTTATTGGTGTTCCAAACTGATCTTGCATAGACTGCAAGCGGGAATAGGCCAGCTGAGAATGTTTAAAGTGGCCAACAATTCTTCTGCCTATAGCCAGTACGTCTTTTACGCTGCGTTGAGACAACACTCCCTCATTCACAGCCAGATGTAGTGTGTGGGCCATGCACCGTATTCCCTTCAGCTGGCTGTCTTCTATCGCTTTTGTCATATTTCTTGCATTGTCACTGACAATGACATGCACTTTAGATTGGTCGATATGCCAGGTGTCGAACATATTGGCGAATGCATCAGAAATGGCTGCTGCTGTATGTGACCCTCGAAACTCTTGTGAATGGAGCAGAATCTTTTGCAGCTGGAAATCAGCGTCGATCCATTGTGCAGTTAGACTTATCATACTGGTAATGCTGACGTCTGAGCTCCATATGTCTGTCGTGAAACTGATTGCTGAAATATCTGCAGCGATATGCTCATGGACGTGAGTTGCAACAACATTAAACAGCTCAGGTAAACACACCTCTGAGAAATGTCGTCTGCTCGGCATGACATAACGGGGCTCAATGTGCTCGATCAGCCTACGAAATCCCACATCTTCTACGACAGAGAATGGCTGATCATCTAAGGCAATGAATTCCATAATCTTTTGTGTAATGCCCTTTGCCTTGACACCATCACTGGGAAACTTCCTTGCCTTTTCAAAAACGTCCGCCACAGACGGAGTGGGCGTGCTCGGAGGCGTTTTCTTTTTCTGTGCCGCGTTCCTCTCATATTCAGCGTAGCGATCGGAATGTTTGGATTTCAGGTGATAAATTAAACCCGACGATGTCCAACAGCATTTAGTGTTTACTGCTGTTCAGATCAAAACAGCACCAAATACAAGATATGTTAACCAAAAGAACACATTAATTCTGTTCATTCTAATCAATGCTGAATATTTGTCTTGGCGTGAACAGGATATTAAAGTTATAGCAGGAGGAGTGTGGTTGAAGTATTTATTCATTATTAACATCTTTTTTTGACACTTCCTTAAGGATGATTTAGCACCTGTGCCGCTAACATCCAGTGGCCGACCAAAGCGCAGGACCAGGAAGGTGGTGGACTATTCTGAGTCAAACACTGACTCTGTGAAAGATCTTGAGAAGTACCTAGAGAAGGTTCAGAAAGACATGGAAAGTCAGGCAAGGTCTGTCTCTCTTGTTGTATTTACCAGTTTAACCTCTGCTTTAAACTCAGCTGTGAGCTTTTTGATGTGATGTGGTTACTCTCTCCTTAGCTCCAGCCCAGTGGTGGATGTTTTCATGCCAGTTAATGCTCAAGTCAACTTGAAACTGCAAAACATACTTATGCTGCTGAAGAGGTGCTGCAACCATGCTTACTTGATAGAGTATCCTCTGGACCCCTCCACTGGAGAATTTAAGGTACTTCACACTTAATTGTGCATGAGTTGGAATGATCTGATTTGGTATGAAGGTACTGGCAACAGAGCATGGTCAACAGTCATCTCAATGTTACAGATTGATGAGCAGTTAGTGGAAACATCAGGGAAGTTTCTTATCCTGGACCGAATGCTTCCTGAACTGAAGAAAAGAGGGCACAAGGTAAAGTTCACAATCTCTCATGCATACATTTTAATGATTAACAGCTCTATCAGTGAGTCAAACTCCACTGTGGTTATAAGCCAATTTTGCTCGCATTTAATTGCCTGCATAAAATATCTGTATGTATGGTTATATTTAGGGCTGAACAATACACTGAAAGAATTTAAATGTTTTTGACAGAAGTCTTTTATGCTCACCAAGGATGCATTTATTTGATCAAAAATGCAGAAAACAAATGTTGTGATTCCTGTGTTGCAAAGCTGAATTTTCAGCATCGTTACTCCAGTCTTCAGTGTCACATGATCCTTCAGAAATCATTCTAATATGCTGATTTGCTGCTCGAGAAACATTACTTATTAAAAACATCTGCTTAATATTTTTGTGGAAATATTGATACTTTTTTTAGGATTGTCAATTTAATTCATCTTTCTGAAAAAAGGAATCTTAATTTCATCCATAATAATAATTTATGCATTTAGCAGATGCTTTTATTCAAAGCGACTTAAGTTGCATTCAGGCTATACATTTAATAAGTTATTATAATTAAGATTATAAATGTTATTATTAATATTATAATATCTTAATTCCTTTTTCTTTTTTTCTTTTTTTTAACAGGTGCTGATTTTCAGCCAGATGACCTCCATATTAGACATTCTGATGGATTATTGTTATCTCCGCGGTTATGAATACAGCCGACTGGATGGGTCAATGAGCTACACAGACCGAGATGAGAATGTGAGCAGCAGTTTGTTGGTTAATACAAATTGCCATCACTTTACACTTAGTGCGAGTTCTTTTCATGACAATTGATTTTTTTATTAATTTTTTTTCATGCAGATGAAGAAGTTTTCTTCTGATCCGGAGGTGTTCCTCTTCCTCCTGAGCACTCGAGCTGGCGGTCTTGGGATCAATCTCACAGCTGCCGACACAGTCATCATATTTGACAGTGACTGGGTATGATTTTAGCTGTGCAACCTTATGACTTGTATAGAGCCCCGCACATGACATGCAGACAAAATATTTATTGTGGCCATGAAATTAAGAATTTGTTACATCATTTTACTTAAATCATTAGGGATGTAACGATTAACCGCGAGCTGATTCAAATATGTGACGATTCAAATCGGTTGAGATGCTAAACAAATCGTGATTCAGTTAGTGGTAGGAGTTTATATGAATGTATGTCTGAGAAGAACTTACTATCTTTAGAAAAGTTTAGATGGAATTTTTTCCTTTCATCTTGCCTCTGTATAATGCATATTAAAGTTCATAAGTGCAGCACTGCTTTGTTGACAGCGGAAACGCTTTAAGCGCCACCTGCTGGTAGAGAGTGAATCTGCGTCTCATTCTGCTCGCCTGCCGTTTCTGTTTCATGCAGATATTTTTTTTCACAAAACTGAAGTTAAATCATTCTGTTTTTGCTCCAAATTTCGAAATTATACAACCTAGTTTAGATTAAAAACTGTTCATGTATGCAGCATCTTTGTTTGGATCATGATTGAAATGCAGTGGTTGCCTCATTTTAAAAGGAAAGAGCACAGACAAAGCCTTATTTTGTTTATATGAAGAGATTTCTTTTATTTGTTAATTATTTGATTTGGGGCTTGTTTTAAAATTTCAATTTTAGTTTTGTTATTTACATTTACATTAGCCTATATTAAAATTTTTATTTAGCAAACGCTTTTATCTAAAGCGACTTACAAATGAGGACAATAAGTCAAAACCAACAAAAGAGCAATAATATGCAAGTGCTATATTATAGTATTTCAATTTCACAAAGAAACGTGCAGCATTTTGTCCAAGCAATAATAAAAGGACATAATTTATAATTTGTCTTAAATCTCATTTTGTTAAAAAAAATAAATAAATCGTGAAATCAAAATCGTGAATCGAATCGTGAGTTGAGTGAATCGTTACATCCCTATAAATCATGGTCATGTTGTAATTTGTTCCCTGATTTAGATTTAACTAACATGAGGGGGGGGGGGGGGAATTTTAATTTT
>NW_015505261.1:1627291-1660190 GCF_001515645.1 Sinocyclocheilus grahami | reverse complement strand
GAGATTAAAAAAAAGGGGGGGGGGGGGGGGGAATCTTAATTTGTGGCCACTTTAAAAGCAAAATTAATAGAGCTGGATAAAACATCTATTCTTTCATTCATTTTGATTTGAATGAAAGGCCTCATTATGAGCATATGTTTTATGAATTTCATCTTCAGAATCCTCAGGCGGATTTGCAGGCACAGGATCGGTGTCACCGTATTGGTCAAACGAAGCCTGTGATGGTTTACCGCCTCATTACGGCCAACACCATTGATGAGAAGATCCTGGAGAGAGCCTCTGCCAAGAGAAAGCTAGAGAAGATGGTCATTCACAAGAGTACGGAGCTGTTGCAGAAAATGCCACATTACCAACCTTTGGATTTAATGAATTTATTATTCTTTTTTAAAGATCTATTTTTTTTTTTAGCTGCGACTCTCCATTGATCTTTTCTCCTTACATTTGTCTTTTTAGATAAGTTTAAAGGTTCTAAAGCAGAGCTCAACCAGACCAAGAGCTGTGTGGATGTAAATGAGCTTGTGGAACTGCTGAAGTCCAGAGACTATGATGGGTATATTCATTCTGTATATCTGACTGTCACAAGACTTTTAATCCATCACAAAGTATTCCTATGATCTGTAGTAAGTTGCATCACAATGACTGATGTGATTCATGCTGTTGCAGGGCAGTGAAAGGCACTAAAGGAAAGGTCATCAGTGACAAAGATCTGGAGGTCCTGCTGGACCGTAGTGATTTAATGAGTAAGTGTCCTTTTTGTCTCGGATATCAATGTCTTTGTAATGTGTAGATTCCACTGCATATTGATTTTCATAGTAATGCTTTGACATTTGAATGCCCGTCTCATGTGAATCAAATCTCCCTTTTCAGATCAAGCTAGGAAGCGTGTTAAACGGGAGAAGGACGGGGTGTTTAAAGTTATTGAGACCAAAGATAATAGTGGTGACATCAGTCTGTCTTGAGAGCACTGACACTTGAAATCTGCCATTAGGCCAAAGTTGAGTTATCATTGCCACACTGATCAAGCAACATTTAACTGGTCCAAAAGCTGCCTGCTGGTTCTACTCAAAGATTGAGATCTTTTCTATTTTAGACTTAAGTTGACCACTGCTGCTTTTAATAAGTCCATCCTTGGTTATGATTTTTAGCAGATTTAACATGTCTCTTTCTTTTCAATGCCATGTCAACTTTTATTTTGGGATTAGCATTAAAAAACAGGACTCCCACATTTTGGCTACTTTGTAAATACTGCTGTACATTTCATATGTAGTTGACTGAATAGGCATCGCACATGTAAACCGCTTCAAAGCACTTTGACATTCTAGAATACTGTAGAACAAACTTTTTTATATTTCATGCTTTCAAAATATAATAAATATTTTCTATACAGCATGTGTTTTTATTTAAATATGGGCTATAATTTTGCAATTCAAATAACGGTGCAGAAATGTTACATTGTTACAGGAGAAAGTGTGCATGTGCACACAATAGCTGGTGGTAGAAAACCAACAATTAATTTAATTTTTGCTGGTTCTCCTCTTCTAGTTTTCTTATGTCCTGAATCACTGCAGGGAAGAAAACCATGAGATTATATTTTCATTCCAAAAACAGGATGCATGCAGTTATAATGAATGCCTTCATGTGACTTAATGGATATGTACACTTCCATTCAAAAATTTGGGGTTGGTAAAAAAAATGTCCTCATGCACAGCAATACTGCAGTTACTTGATCAAATTACAACTTATTGCATATTGCAATAATATAGAAATATTTAATGTACAAATAAATGCAATTCATAATCCTCACTCATGTCGTTCCAAACCCGCAAGACCTTCGTTCATCATTGCAACACAAATTAAGATATTTTTGATGAAATGAGAGCATTCTGATCCTCCATACACAGCAATGCAACTACCGCATTCAAGGCCCAGAAACGTAGTAAGGGTGTTAAAATAGTCCATGTGACATCAGCGGTTCATCGGTAATTTTTTGAAGCGACGAGCATACTTTGTGTGTGCAAAGAACAAAAATAATGACTTTATTCAACAACGTCTTCTCTTCTGCGTCAGTTTTTGCAGCGCATTCAGGAGAGTATCACAACACAAGCATGTGGTATGTGTGTCACATGGACTATTTTAGCGATGTACATTCTACCTTTCTGGGCCTTGAACTTGTCAGTTGTGTTGCTGTCTACGCAGGGTCAGAAAGCTCTCGCATGTCATCAGAGATATCTTAATTTGTGTTCTGAAGATGAACAAAGGACTTGCAGGTTTAGAACGACATGAGGGTGAGTAATTAATAGCATTTTCATTTTTGGGTGAACTATCCCTTTAAAGCTGAATTTCCAGCAGCCATTACTCCAGTGCTTAAATGTGGAAACATGATACATTTTTTTAATAGAAAGTTACAAAAAAAAACATTTAAAATCTAAATCTTTTGTAATATCAATGTCTTTGTCACTTTTGAGCCATTTAATGCATTCTTGTAAACTTAAAGTCTTACTGTCCTCAAACTTTTGAATGGTGGTGCCCATTTTTTCTCCATTTAAACCTGGCAATTTAAAAATATTCTTCAAAAACATTCTGCACTATTTTTCTAGTTTACTAATCAAATAAGTCTGACACTGAGAAAGATTTCAGGTCAGAGTTCATGCAGCATGAGTGCTGCTGTAATTAAAAGGCCAAACCAAATACTAAAATGTTAAAAAATACATTCATCTTTCTTCTCAACTTTACTCCTTTATAATACACTTTGCAAATAAAAATGCAAAACATCATGAATTTCATTCGTAAGTCATATTTTAGGAATCAGGTCTCATACCATCATCGGCCTGTGAGAACTTCTGAGCATTTCTCTGATGGTTTGTAGAGACGTCAGTGATGGTCATGGGAGGATCGGCTGCATCCATGTGGCCCATTTTCTGTGTGATCTTGTCGCTGAGGCCGAGGTAATCCTTTCGCAAGTCCTCCATCTCCGCTAACAGCACCTCTCTCTCTCGCTCCAGCAGTCGAATGGCCTCTTTGAGCCGTGCTCCCTCCTTCGTGCTTGCCATCTTTTCTTTATGAATGCTCTCCAACTTCTCTGTCAAGACTTGCTTGTCCCTCTTGAGTTTACTGAGCATCTGCATCAAAGTCTCACACTCTCTTCTCAGACCATCGGACTGCTGCAGACAGGCTCTCTGCTGCTCCTGCAGCTGAAGTATCTCCACGCTCTGCTTGTTGTGAATCCGTTTCGACTCATATTTCACAGCCTCCACCTGTTGAAGTGCTTGGTCTCTTTCTGTTTTGCAGTTTTCCAACTCCGCGTTCAGTTTTTCCTGAAATTCCTTAACGCTCTTCTGATGGTCAGACTCTTTGGAGCGAGTCGACTGAATGAGCTCCTTGTTCTTCTCCTGAGCTTGCCGTAGATGTTCTCTGAGCTTTGCAGATTCACTTCTCGTGGCTGATATCTCCTCCTCAAGTCTCTGATGAATGCTGATGTTCTTCTTGTGTCCGGCGTCCATCATCTGCAGCGTCTCTCTACATAAAGCCAGCTCTCGGTCTGCTACATCTCTTTGCTCCTCCAGAAGTTTCTGCTTGGTTAGCAGCTCTCGAGACACCTGCTGGAGCTTCCTCAATGCTTTTTGACAGCTCTTTTTCTCAGTGAGCTCCACGTCGAGTTGGTCCTTCATGGTGTTAGCGCGTGTTTTCAGGCGCTCGTATTTCTCCATCAGTGCTTTAAGCTGCTTCATAGACGTTTTGTTGTTACTTTTGGCTTCAGCGAGCTCCTCCTTCAAATCTTCAGAGGTTTGCTCAAACCTGGTGGTGATTTCGGTGTTTTTCTGTTCCTCACACTTCAGCCTTTCAGCAACGAGTTGGGTTTCCTTCTCTTTTTGCTTCGACGTCTCTTTCATATCTTTCAGTTCTTGTCGCTTGACCAACAACAAATGGACAAGATGCTGATTCTCCAAGTCCTTCTGTTGCAGTTGTTCCTTCACGACTTCAAAGAAGTCCAGATGTTTACTCTTCGAAGATGAACTTTTGTCAGCTCTGCTTCTTTCTCGGCCCTTTGATATTTCCTTCAAAACTGCTTTGGATGGGTTTGAGGAACATTCAACAGACCGTGTTGAATTAGACTTAATAAAGTCTCCAAAGGGCAGGTGTAAGGCTTTATGATCCATGTGGAAATCATATTTTGACACCATCGTAGCCTCTTCTTTTTTCAGCAGATCTGCTCCTGCTAGAATACTTTGCAGGGATTCAATTGCCTGCTCATTAAAATCTTGACTGACATTTTCATTTCTATTTCGCAGGAAACTCTGTCGCACTTTCAAGAACCTGTTTTCAAGCGTATCCACTGCAGCATGCTGGGATTTAGCAGGGAGTTCTTGTCCTTTCTTCCACAGACTAAAAAGCAGCTCTTTGTCATTTGATTGCATTTCACTGCTGATGGCTTCTGGCTGACGGGTGCCCAACTTATCAGGAACTGGTCTGTCACAGTCCTGCTGCCTGTCTTGAATGCTATCAAGTTTACACTTGTGCATACATCTTCTAGTCGGTTTAACGTCCAGGTCCATGCGAGTTGAGTTTGTTTGTACTGTAAGAAATCCAGGCAAGTCGTTTAGGCAATGGTGTTCGAGATTTACTTCAAATAAGCACTTCATAGATGTTGAAATGAGCCCTTACCTCACTAGCGTTACTCCCCAGCATCCAAACGGACAAGCCTACTGTGCCACTCAATCTCCATTGTTCACAACGTTTTAAAACGTCTGTCGCCATAGTAACAGAACCAATGCTGGCAACGCTAAGCGCTAGGGAAAAGACGTTATAAAAATGGTTTGGAACCGAACCGGTTCCGCTTGAATGACTGTAACGTTAGCCTCGCCAGAACAAAAGCAGCTATTATCTCACTGGTGAGGCTCAACTCAAACTGGGCCAGCAGTTTTGGTATGTCGCAAGACTGGGAAACTTAATATAATTAAGGAAGTATCTAATAAAAAAAAATATATATATATATATATATATATGCCTTTGGTTAGAATTTTGTAGTTGTAATTAAGGAAGAAAAAAAAAAAAAAAAAAAAAAAAATATATATATATATGCCTTTGGTTAGAATTTTGTAGTTGTATTTAATAAATACATTTTTAGTTAACACTTTACAATAAGGGAGAAGTATTTAATGCATTAGGAACCAACAATACTCGTATGGCATTTATTATTATTCTTTTTTAATTTATAATCGCTTGGACCCATTTCTGAATTCTTACTGTAGGTCTCTTTTTCAAACCCCTTCAGTTTTCCTTACCAACGTTCAGCTTGGCCGATATAAAAATGCACTAAAACTACCAAAAATTTCATATGCCTAAAATCAACCTTATGTTTCATGGTCCATTGATATTACAGTAAAAAAATCGTTAAAAAACAGTAATGAATTAAAAGATTAACACCTGTGTAGGTGTTCAGCTAAATCTGATAGCATTTCATTTTTAGATTTGTAATAGATTTCAGTATTACAGTACAGTATTACAGTATTACTGTAGAAATGCAGCATAGCAAATTGGCCTGCAGGTACACTGAGTTTTGGTGGTGGTTGTTTCTGTTGTAGAAAAAAGAATCTAGGTTAATAGTTAAATACACTACCGTTTATTCCAAATTCATGTTTAAAAAGTCAAATTCGAATTTGAACTTGAATGCAAAAATAAACATTGTTAACATATGGAAGTTTACTGTAAAGTGTTTATATAAAGCACATAAGCAGTTGCTTCCTAAATAATCCTGAAGGAACCAGAAACGCACATTTTTAAATAGTTTAATTGTTTAAAAAATAAATTACATGGCATAACCTTAAAAGACTGACAAATCAAGTCTTCTCGCGAGCACTCCCTTGTGTCAGAAGACTGCGCACAATGAAAGGTGCCCTGAAGTACAACAAAAGGCAAATACAGCGTCACATTCATACTCATCTCAAAACATTGTAAATTAAATCCTCTTGTGATCTACAGCTGATATTTGTACACTCATTTACATGCATGAGGCTATGATAGTCAAAAACAACACTGTACAGAAAGAGGCCCAATAGAGGGGTGTCTTGGATGGATTTACAGCTTCAGCATTCCTTAAAGGCTCTAAAAATACCTCGCAAGAAATCCAGCAAAATGCTATAACGTTTTCACACAACTGAGTGTGTGCTAGAAGGCGAAATGGAAAATGCTACGGATCATCCACTGAGAGCAGTAATTCAACCGTTAAGCACATAAGGGATTAAACATCTACGGTTTAAAATTCACTTTCAGATTGTAAAACATTTGTAGTGCTTCCCTGAATAATCCCTCAAACCAAGAGAAATCCAAAGCTGCATGTATACCTGATGATTAAACCTGAATTTATGAGCATTTGTACTGATGTCCGTTGCTGTTACAGTGTCAGTCAGCATGTCGGTGTGTATACTGGTCAGGGTAAAGTATGCTGTAAACTTTGGTTAGAGTCTACATGACCAAACATCACAGAAGCTACAAAACATAAAAGCAGTGATTGTTGAAACACGGGGCAGATAAGGCACAGCAAACTGTCAGTTGGTCTTCAACTTTGTAGCTTGTGTCACCTGATTTGTTAGTGTGGCTCTTATAGAGTTCACAACAGTCTGTCGGACATTTTCTTCCATGTATTGCTCGGTTAGTGGCTTCAGCACCTAGAATCAACAAAAAGGGGAAAAACATCAAAAACTTTAATGGTGCTTGAACAGTTTCTAGCCTGTTGCCGAGTGGTTGCTAGTGTGTCCCGGGTGGCTGTTTACAGGTCACAGGAGTCAAATCCCTAGATATGGCTTTCTCATAAATGGACTGGAACTTTTTACACCTCTTTTAACCTTCATCAAAGCCTGGTTGATTGAAGTAACTCAAAGTTTTGTATGTCCATGTCTTTTCCAGGATTTTTTAAATAATAGTTTTAAAACTGCACTCACAAACAGCAGTGTCTAACAGATGAAATAATAGCTGAACGTGTATTTTTAGACATAAAAAAATGCCCATGCCTTGATTTTATTAAGTCATGAGATTTTATTAACTTCATTTTTTTTCCAAATCTGGGACAAATAAATTCCTTGATATTTCCAGTTCCTCCATGAGAATGAGAACCCTGGACTTAAGGTCAGGCGTCTGCTCAAATCCTTGAAGGGATAGTTCACCCAAAAGTTTCAATTCTGTCATCATTTACTGACCCTCAAGATGTTCCAAACCCGTAAGACAATAATTCATCTTTAAAACACAAATGAAGATATTTTAAATGAAACCTGAGTTTTCGGTCCCTCCTAGTCTACTAATCCACCAAAACTTTAACACTTCTAAAATGTTATGACAAAATCATAAAAGAATAGAGTGGTTTAATCAAAGTTTTCTAAAGCGACACGATTGCTGTATTTGAAAATTATATTTTCATCATTTAACGCATGTTGTGACTTGAATTAAACCGCTTGATTTACAATGTCTTTATGAACTGTTTGAAGCATCAAAGTTTTGGTAAAATGCACTTTCGATTAGGACCGTGGTGATAATCGCGATTAGTGGATCGATTCTGAGATTTTCTGAAGGCGTCGCGGTTCTCTCTAGACTGAATTCAGAATTTTACTGTTAACAGCAGATTGCACTCTAATCTAGATTTTAACGAGTCATGTACTTGCATCTCGGCTCAGAATGCTTTTATGACACGAGATTAATGTGTAAACAGCCCTCTGTGAACACCATTGTAAATCGTTTCAGCCTTTATGATTATATTAGTTTCAAGTTTGTGTAAGGAATTGGAAGCAAGCAGTGGCATCTGCTGTTAAAAACTGAGCTCAGAATCAATATGAGAGAATCACGATCCATTCGCGAAAAAATTAATAAAAATAAAACTCAAAATAATTTCTCGATTCGCAATTCATCAATTTACTTTCCCAGCCATGCTTCCAATGGCAGCGACAGAATTTTTCAGGTTTCATTAAAAATATTTCTCTTTAGTGATAGTGAAGCTTCGAATCAGTTGAACCAATTGCTTCACAAAATGATTAACTGTTTCGAAGCACTCGAAACACCACACGCTTGTAACACCTGCTGGTCAAAGTGTGTAAATGCAACAAAAACCCAGGCTAAAACATGCATAAAAACAGCCAAATTGCAAATGTTTTATTGAAAGTGTAATACATTAAATGCAATACAAATAATAAAATACAATTAAACATGAAGTGTCTGTATGATGTGGTTTTTCAAATATTATATATTAATTTCCAGGGCTTACGTTGTTTGTTTTATGGAGAGATTGTATATAGAGGCCAGTAAGAGACTATGAACTTCTCATCCTTTTAATTACACAAATGTCTCGTTAAAAATGTCAACAAATTGACGAAACTGATCTGAGATCAGGTAAAAACCATGGTTCGCCGCTGGTGGGCGATCACAGTGAACTTGCATGATTCACGGGTTTATAGAGATCGCCCCCCCAACGGCGAACCATTGACATTTCGAAATGTTTCGAAACAGTTATGACGTAATGAAGCCTTGTTTACTGAAATCATGTGACTTTGGCAGTTTGATACGTGCTCCGAACCACTGTTTCGAAAACAACTGATTCACAATTTTCAAAGCTTCATGAAGCAGTACTTTGAAAGCGCCCATCACTATTTCTCATTTCTTATTCGAAGATCTTATGGGTTTGAAATGACATGAGGGTAAATGAGTAAATAACACTTTTCTTTTGTGGGTGGACTATCCCTTTAACCCCAAATAAGAGCAGTAGTAATGCAAAAAGTTAATCAAGAAACAAATCTCTACATACTATTATAGTCTAATAGCAAGACTAATGCAGTCTTAAGTTAAGCACCTCAGTTGAGAATAATGTTCAATGTGTGTGAATTAAATATAAATTAAACTAAATCTTGACACTCCCATTAGGACACAGGAAGAAAACCTGGTATTAGAATCAAGATTGGTTCTAAATTGCACAGGTCCCGGGACAACATTTTTTTTGGGGTGGGCCCTTTCTTGTCCGGACTCCATGAGTAAGTTATACTACAGAGGAGTTTCATGGGCCCCCATTGTCTCAGGGCCCAGGACAATGCTGCCCTCTTTACAACTGCTATCAATGGGGAGTCAAATTACTTCCTCAGCTTTAGAAAAGTGGGTTATGACCGGATTAGAAGTGAAAGGTTTATAGGATGGGATGAACACAAATGTCGACAGGAAAGCAACTGAAACAACAATATTGTCGAATAGGCCCAGCCATCCAGGAAGCATAACTCACCTGTTCCCACAGGGCCTCTGCTATGAGGTCTATCGCCACACCCACTTCTCGATACTCTCCCGAGTATCTGACATACGCCCAGGCACACAACGACAGCAGCGACACCCCCATCACCAGACTGGCCAGAGCCGCGATCACTGATAGCCCAATGAAACCTGCTACTGTGGAGACCATATAGGTAACAAACATGACGGCAAACAGGGTGGCTGGAGTTCTGGCTGCATAGAAAATGTTCTTGCTTTCATTGTGTTTCACGAAATTTGTGTACACTTCATCCAGCTCAGTCTCTAACTGCTGCTGGTAGCGCTGACTGAACTCCACGCCGCCCATTTTCTTCACCGCGCAAAACTGTTGCAAGGAGGTTTTCTTAAACTCTTCGTGATAGCGCTGAAGGTCAACAGGGGCGATGTATGGTTTGTCACCTCCACATACCTGTGACATACACACAACAAAAATATAAGCTCAAAATAAGTTCCTAATCACCAGACGCATGTATTCTAGAAATGATTAAATCATAACAGGCATTTTGAGTCATCTAGGCCAAACCTACTATTTTAGTGCAATGGCCTCAAGTTATTTTCAGTTATATAGGCTAGCTCATCTCACGTCACGCTCCTGCTATATTTACTGAGAACTGAAGTCCCTCTCCATCCATGATCCATTTAAAAAATAAAGAACCTTGATATGCAGGATGCATTTTACTCACACCACTTGCAATTTGTCTACATGCATGTTTCTGTCAAACAGATGCAAAATTAGCAGCTCAAAGTAACTCTACCTGCTCCATGGTTCTGTTATAAGTGTCTTTTGCTCCAGCGACAGCTGTCAGGTTGTTCGCTTCAGCAGTTGCCTGAGTAAAAGAGGCACAGTGGGCATTTAACACTTTCATATAGACTACAGTGCAAAAGTTTGGGTTCAGTAAGCTTTTTTTAAGCCATTTATACTTCAAATTAATCAAGTGACAGTAAAGACATGTATAATGTTACTAAAAAATGTTAAATACTGCTATTTTGAACTTTCTATTCAAAAGAACAATAAAATTATCAGTTTCCACAAACATTAAGCTGCACAACTGTTTTCACAACTGATAATAAAAAATGTTTCTTGAGCAGCAAATATTAAAATGATTTCTGAAGGATCAAGGATTTAGCTTTGCCAAAGGAATAAAATACATTTTAAAATACATTCAAATAGAAAACATTTTATTATAGTTATTAAAAATTATTTTAAATGTTTCATAATATTACCATTTTTGACATTAAAGATTGAGGGCAACACACCTGCAACATGGATTTAGGATGTGGAAGCTCCTCCCCTTGATAGATTTGAATATATGCCTAAAAACAGGGGGGGGGGGAAATAACATTTGGATGTTCATAAGCATTAAGGGGTGGTTGACTGGTTTTTTTCTAGGCTTGATTGTGTTTATGGGGTGCAGTCTAACGTGTTAATGCTTAGTTTAAAATAAATAAAAAAAACGCATTATTTTTCACATAACTTACCTTTATTCCACACCGCTCTGTCCCTTCTCCTATAAACGCGCTGATCATTTCCTGCTTTTATGAAGCCCCTCCCTCAGAAATAGGCGATGGGCTCTAATTGGTTAGCTAGCCCAGTGTGTTGTGATTGGCTAAACCGCCTCTGGTGCACGTCTAATCGTCCCGCCCCTCTCCTCGGCGGCATGTGCTCAGGTTGTATTGTAAGCAATGGCGTCGTCTTTATTGCTTATCAATTTGAGCTCGACTGAGACCCAGAGAATATTATTAAAGAGGATCGCGCAGAACCTCTTAAATGGTATGTTTTTTGTTTGTTGTTGTCTCATACTTTTAGATACGCTGTTATTTGTAAATGCTACTGCTTCTATTAGCTTTTAATATACAGTTTATAAAGGGCGACACGAGGAACAGTATTGAGAACCGCTGCTTTAGAACATTGATTTTGAAACTTGTGAATCTATTAGAATCGTTAGAAGACAGAATCGCGATTCATATATGAATAGATCTTTAAGTGCACCCCTAGTTTTCTCTTCCTCTTCTCTAAAGCAGTGCAGCATGGCCTCACCCCATTTGCTGCCTTTTCCCAAGGGCGGGGTTTATCTGGGTTTGTGACGTCACGAATCCGGGAAGTAGTTCGCTGTAGTCCCTACGAGCCGTTTTTGTAGGCATTAAACGGCCATACATTTAAAAGACGATATATCCGTTTGCACTGAACTTTTGCAGATATTGTTTATGCTTAAACTGCAGAATTACACACCAACGTTAAAAAAAGTGAAATCGCAGTCAACCACCCCTTTAAATGTTCTGGAAATACAATCTGATTGGATGAAACATGTTCAATGGTGATACTTTAAAAAGCACACCAGTGATCTCACAACTCAATTCTACATTAATGTTGCTTGACAACTGTAAACAGACTATTGCCAGGCTATATTTCTTGACATAATTGTTTAGTGTGATTAATAATTGACTTGATGAAAAAAGAAGTTTATTGCTCTAGTAGCAATAAAGACTTGCATCATTTGCTGCACTAAATCTACAGGAACACTTGAATAGAGCCTCTTCAGTTTCAATCCTGACAATTAACACCTGATCTGATTTGTGTTTACAGCTGTCATTGCAGCTCAACTAATCAAATCTGACCTTGAAATACTCCAGCAGGTCTCTGCACGTGACTTTAGCTCCACCGATCTCTTTCTCTACAAGGTTCTCTGGTGCCAGCAGTAAAGGCACTAGATTCTGCAGCTGCTTCTTGAACTCATCATTAATGTCTGCAAAAGAAAAAGAATGTCATGATGGGCCTACAGTTTAAACGTGCATGTGCATGTCTGTGTCTGAGAGAAAAACTGTACTGACCTCTCAGTCTGCCATCAAAGTGAGGGTTGGTGGCCACCTTCAGACCTGGATGTGGCAGCAGAAAGCAGCCTAAGCTGGAGAAACAGCTGTGAATATGTTTCCTAACGTTCTGCAGCTCTTCATGTTGATTCTGCTTCACCTATACAGAACAAATAATACACAACTCACACTCCGTTCAACATGCCGAAGCAGTCTTTATCTGTTCTGTGCTTCATCTCACCTGTAGTCTCCGTTCCAAAAAGCGATTCCCTCCTTTGAGCCCATAGTCATGCTCGTATGGGTAACACCAGTCTCTGATCAGAAACAATAGTTTCTAGAAGACAGTAAAGAAGAAAAGTGAAGGTATTCCCACAAATAAAAAAATTAAAAAAACAAAAGACATGCATAAAGTCTTCAAACAAAATGCCTAAATGAGCTCTTTTACTGAAAATTATGTGTGACAATTGCTCAGATGCCCAATTTATTCAGGTAACAGCTCATTCATTTTTAATAGAGAATAAAGAAAGCCATCCCTCAGTATCAACAGTATTTCATAGTTTTGGTATGAAAAATGTATTGCTTCATCACATCAAACTTTACACAAACTATTTTTTGAAAAATGTTTCTCAAGACCACCCAGGCTGCAATTATGTGATCAAAAAAACAGTAAAACAGTTTGTTTCAAAACATGTTTTCCATTTCTATTTACTAATAACAAGTAATTTATTCCTGTGATGCAAAGCTGAATTTTCAGCATCATTACTCCAGTCTTCAGAGTCACATGATCCTTCAGAAATCATTCTAATATGCTGATTTGCTGCTCAAGAAACATTTCTTATTATTAATGTTGATGCTTAATATTTTTGTGGAAAAGGTGATCTTCGGTGAAACATTCAGAAGAACATAATTTATTGGAAATCTTCTGTAATATTATAAAAATGTATTCAATGTCCCTTTTGATCAATTTTACGTGTCCTTGCTGAATAACTTCCTTCAAAAATGTATATAATAAAAATGCATAAAACAAAATTAATCTGACCACAAACTTTTGAGCAACAGTCAGTATTAAAAGTCAGTATCCGGCCCCCTTTCTAGTAATATAAAACACAACACAAATACTTCACATACAACCCACCAAAACAAACAATCTGGTTTAAAAAAAAAAAAAAGTTGGCTGTAAAGTTGCCTCAATATTTTTAATATTTGGGATATGTGTGTACATTTTTGCCCTAAGCACAGGTTGATTTGTGGCCATATCGTGTACTCAGTATGAAAATGATCAGCTTTTCTACCTGAAATGGTTTCTCATATATCTCCTCCATTGCAAGTCGACCATATTCTGTGAACAGCTATAAAACACACATGAGGTTACTATCCCACACACACACTATTAACACCAACTAACAGTGTACACCAACAAAGAAAGCTGCTACCTGGAGATGCTGCAAATCATCTTCTTGGATATTCTGAGAAAGATTATAAACCTAAAACAAACAAGATTGCTAGGTCGCTTAATATGCTAAAATGATTATTTAAAGTCCTGAGCATCACTAATGTGCTTCAACACACCTGCACAGAGCTGGTCATGGTGCTCAGAGCAAAAACTGTGGCACAGTCTTTGATGGTGGACTGACTGTCAAAGGCTCCCTGAGTGTCCACCAGCAGAACAGCCACCTTCAGATACACAGAGATGAGTCTTATCACACAGTCAACATATCTTGACAGTGAGATAATACACATCTTCAAGTAAACGCCCATCCACCTTAGTTCCGTCTTCCTTTTCCACAACAAACACCTCACTCCAGGCCTGGATTCCCGTGGTCTCTCTCTCACAGCCTCCCCTCCAGGAGAAACCAGTCAGTGGCTCATCGTCTCCTCCCATCCATGACTCAGGTGACTACAAAGACACAGAGACAAAAGACATTGTTCATGTGAAGGTTCTGAAATGTACACATCCATGTGACCTAGCTGGTTTTATACATGCAGGACGCTGCCCGCAAGTTAAGACATGTCAGTGATAGGAGTCATCAGGAACTTGTTCTCAGGAATGAGAATTCAGATAGACTTATTTTTAACAGATATGGGAGAGCTCTCATGCCTCACATATTTAAACACATATGGGTGGTTGACGTGTAATTTTACTGTCCTCACAAAAAAAAAAAAAAAAAAGTCAATTCTGTAATACTAATGTTCTTGTTTTATTGTGAAAATATTGTTTATTAGTCATTGTCAATCAACCATTAGATTTTGCACTTAAACATCAAATATTCTCATTGTGAAATACAGAAACTAATTAAAATGTGGATTGAAATTCTAATTCTATATTCTAATACAAACTTCATTAATGACTGAATAATCAATTTACGTATTGCAATATAACAAAGAGTGACAAATTTAAGGGGGTCTGAATACTTTCCATACCCACTGTATATTTCTCATCAATTCATGAAGCAAGTGACTGCCTTTATTCTTTCCGTTTTAAAGATATTTTAATATTAATTTGTCTGTATAATGAGTGTGTTGTAGATCTGTGTTTTATTGGTTGTTTTCTCCTCCTACACTTCCACTTTTCCAGTTTTACATGCCCATTTCTGGAGTCTTTTTCAGCTCTAAGGTGTGAAAGACCAGTGCTGAAACAGGGGGTTTCATGATAAACATAGTATTTCTCATTTACAAATATACACATTTTATTTTAAAAACTTAAATTATGTTCATTTATTAACTACTCATACACTTAAATCAGTAGAAGGGGATTCGTTCTAACCTGATTATGCATGTAACGCAGCATGAAGTCCAGCAGGAAGGACTTCCCCTTGCGAAAGGCACCGGCCACAGACACCACAACCACGTTGAGATCCTTCAAATGTTCCTGCATCAGGATTTTTTCCAACGCAGTGGCATCCAACTCAAACTTATGATCATCCTCATTCGCAATCACAATTTGGATGGGGCGAGCCCCCTCAGGAACTGGGCCCTCCTCCGGCTCAAGCTCTTCTGCTACAGCACACGGTGCCACTCCATTAGTATCAGAGCTGAACTCCTCCAGTGAGCTCAACGCCTCAACGGGGCGGCACAATGGAACATCTTCCACACCGGTCATATCTGAAGGGGGAAAACAGGGTAATTTGAAAGGTCATTAACTGCAACCATTACAAACATTTTGATAACTGCAATAAAGCTACAATAAAATAAAATATAAATATTAGATGGAAAAACTTCAACTTTCACATTTCATTTTCTAATTAGTTTAAGTTGAAGCATGCATATATATATATATATATGTGTGTGTGTGTGTGTGTGTGTGTATCTAATATATTTAAAATATAAAAATAAAAGCCATTTCAAAATGTTAATAAAACTAGAACAGTATATAAATAATACTAAAATAACACTGGTAATTTGTACATTTGAATAATTTTTTTACATTTAAAAACAATCTTGTGGCAGCTTCAACCTTACATTCATCACCGTTTAAAAAGTCAAACATAATTGTCACAATGTCCTCTTTTGCTGTGCAATACTGGCCAAATAAGCATGGATGAGAAAAATCCACATATTGAGACCAAGTTCTTGTTGGTCAGACAAGCTTTTCAGCACTTCACTAGCAGCTCATTACTGCGGTCACTTTCTATTCCAGGAGTGTGGGTCTCCGTTTTAACCCCATGCACTTTATCCATGAGCTGCGATAAGCCTAGATCCCTTCGGCCACAGGGCTAAATTTGGTCATTTTTGTCCTCTGGTTAAGACACATGTAACACAAAACAAACACCCTCTATCCCCTTCGCTCTGGTCTCTTCAGGCTCACGGCCAGTCGAGCAGAGCCGCTGGCACAGAGTCAAGCAGTGTCAGTGTGAGCAAACACACACCAAGGACACACTGGAGAGGGGACAGTCCATTCAAAACTGCTTCAAGTACAGGCCAATACAGATTTGTGCCACACTCATACGGCCCAGACCGAATAATTGGCGAATACTCAGTTTAAATATAAATTATAAATGGGCCAAAGTGGTTCTGATGACAAAAAAAAAAAAAAGAAAGAAATCCCTACATGAACAAACAATAGTAAACATGAAAACATTACTGAAGTCTTCCAGGTTTTAAATGTTTTTATCCAGACGTTCAATATTAATAATTAATGAAGATCACTGGATATGATGAAGACAGCATTTCACAGCTATGCATCAGCAGTGTTTAGTAATCTGCATACTTATTAGTCTCATGTATATAAGTGGTAGGTACATTTAGAGAGAACATTTTTAAAGAAAAAAAGAACTGGGGAGAATCAATACATTATCAATATAATATACTGCTACTGTATGAAATAATATGTAATCCATAAAAAGTAACTGTAATCTGATTATGAGCATTTTAATATGTAATCTATTCAAAAGTGCTTCATTTTTGGAATCGGATTATGCAATCCAGATGATGATTTATATTACACTTAATATAATATTAAAAAGTTGCATTACTACACAATGATGTACAACTCACGAGAGTTTGTGCGATGTTGTTAAACTCAACAAAGAGTGAAATATAGAAAGAGGAGCCAACTAAAAATACTATATTAAATTATAGTTTATAGTAAACTATAATTTTAAATTAACTTCTTCCTTATGTCAGGACATAAAATGATATAGGACAGCATGACTGCACTTGTTAGTTAATGCACTGGCTAACATGAGAAACATTTATTCATCTTTTAATTTTAGTTTAAAAAAATACAGTTGTTATTCACAGTTATTCACAGCACTAATGTTAACAAATGCAACAAAAAAAATGATTTGAAAAAATGTAACACTAAATGTTTGAATGAAATTTAACTACGAATAATAAATACTGTAGAAGTAGTATTGTTCATAGTAAGTTTGTACTTATTGTATTAAAATAATTATTGACATGCACGTGGTGCCGAAAATAAATCATTGAATAAAGTCGTTATTTTTGTTTTCTTTGCGCACAAAAAGTATTCTCGCAGCTTCGTAAAATTACGGTTGAAACACTGATATCACATGGATCATTTTAACGATGTCCTTGCTACTTTTCTGGACCTTGATCGTGGTAGTTGCCTTGCGGTCTATGGAGGGACAGAAAGCTCTCAAAGTTCATCAAAAGTATCTTAATTTGTGTTCCGAAGATGAACGAAGGTCTTACAGGTTTGAAACGACACGAGGGCGAGTAATTAATGACAGAATTTTCATTTTTGGGTGAACTATCCCTTGAAGGTGCTACTAACATACATAACACTATCATATTGTTTACTCTTAAATAATTCCAATGTGGAAATGTTGTCATTTTATATTATATATATATATAAATAAACAGACATGTAAATATTTTAAATATATATATATACTGTATGTATGTGTATTTAAATATACACATAAATATACACAGAACACACATTATGCAAACAAAAACTTCTATTTTGGATGTGATTAATCGTTTGACAGCACTAATACACACACACACACGACATACAAATCAGACACTAACATCTAACAATAACCACCTGCTTAAATCTTATCAGCTCATAAACTGACTGATATAATTGCAGAGATAAAAGATAATTTAATATAATCGCCCTGCGCACTTCATCACCACCACATGTTGATTTACTGGACAGATCAGCCTAGCCCCAAGGAAATTTACATGGCAAATTACTCTGGTAAGCTCTGAGACTAAACACACAGGCGTACAGGACATCCACCACACTAAAGCTTAAGAGAGCATACACGAAGCACAACGCGTTTGAGCTGAATGTAGAAACCAAAGTTGCATTAGTTTCCAGTGGCGCGCGAGGTCTGTAAAGACCTGACTGCGCGCGAACTCGCCAATCACAACGCAGCTGGCGAATTCAATGAAATACTGAGATTGGGCCATTTAATATAACTTACCAAAACATTTCCACTACTATAATACTGGAGTTTACTGCATAACGCACACTGAACGCCCATGACAAAGCAAGAAAATAAGAAAGCCTGGCTCCGAAGTTTGCAAGGTTGCAAATTAAGCCATCTAATAATAGCAAGCATAAATATAACTTAAGAACTCGCCGAGAACACTGCCGTTCACCAATAAACATGAGCTGAGAGCGTGTATATCACGCATAAACCCGTTATGGTGTCAATGACAGGTACCTCAGCTCTCTGAAGCGCGTCTCACGAGGCTTTTAACGCCAGCGACGCAAGTCAACAAGCGCTCAGTGTCTGCCAAACTCCCCGTTTCAGCGCTCACTGAACGAGAAGACCCGCTTTCTGGCGTGCACCGATTCACAGCTGCTCGAGTTTGACCGTGACCAGATATAACACGAGCTCGAGTCCCGGTTTTAACTTTTAACCGGTCGTTAGCACACAGACGAACGCAAAATAACAAGCAGGCACCCGAAACCCAGAATGAGTTTGTGAAATACGGCTTTCCGATCATACACGATATGAACTGAGGCTGTCACCTTCAGCAAAGTGGTGGCATTTACGGTTCGTCGCTGAGAAGTGCCGACTCCTCGGTCCGCTGTCCTCCGCCATCTTGGATCTGTTCAAACTTTGCTGTGACGTCGCACAGCCCCAGTTTCCCTCATACTGTACATATCAACCTAACGCAGTCAGTGTCGCCAATTTAGCAACTTTTCAGATTACCCTAGCGACTTTTTCTTCCAAAAGCACCTAGCAACAAATTTAGCTTTTTTTTTTATTTATTTGGCGACTTTGAGCAACTTTTGATAAGTGACTCAAATGATAAAAAGGCACACATTTTCCATCTAAATTAGACAAAAAGAGGAAACAAAAGATGCCCAGCAGTGCACGCATCACGTGAATGAAGTTAACTGCTATTTGCAATTGTTCAATAATAATTAGGTGTGTTCGACTTGAAGCGGCGCTGCGCAGACCGATCGGTGTTTGACATCAAAGTACCGTGAGAGCTAATAGAGAGCAGACGGACCTGCGTGATTTCCAATCGCTCTCGCGGTGCTTTGATGTCAAACACCGATCAATCTGCACAGCGCCGCTTCAAGTCGAACACACCTGTTATGATACACCTTGTTAGTAGCTTGTACCTGTGATTGCTGATCAGTTAGTTGATCTAGAAACATGGAAAAGGAAGTCATTTTCCAAGACTTTATCCATTATCCGTTGTAACCCAAAAACACTAAATACAATGTGGGATTTAAAATGTAGGTAAAAAAAAAACCTGTGAAAAATCAAAATGGAAAATGTCTTCATATTAACAGACTATTTTTACAGGCTTTTCTTAGAGTGTAGCATACTAACAAACTACTAATACACTGCTTAAAACTAATTGTTCAGAATGTGCTAATAAAAAAAACTTAAATTGTAATTGTTCAGAAATGTGTAAGTGTTCAGTAATTTATATTTATAGTATTATATTATGCATTTATATTATTTTACGAACAAATCGAAATTAACATATATAAATAATATTTTTTGCTGAGATTTGATGCAGTGACACAATTTTGCGTCGTGAAGACATCATCGCACAACGGCATCACAACAAATCGACCTTGCTTTAGCAGCTTCCCCTGAAAATGAGTTGGCAACACTGAACGCAGTCATTCAGAGAAGTTTGGGAAACAAAGACGGCTTTATCAATGTGGATGACAAAACAAAAAAGAGCTCTTACAAGAAAATATGACATATAAACAAAAAAGTAGGCCTATAAGAAGGAATATTCTGCACTTTTTTAATGTCACTCATCAAAAAAGTCAGTTTGTGGCACTGATCGTGTGAAAGTCCAAGCCACTCAGCAATATGTAGTACAGTCTAGTCATTACTAGAGTCTGATTATAAATGTTATGCATAGGCCTAAACAGCAGCAACTGTGCCTACTACAATAGAAAAGCTGCTGAAAAAAGCCTTAACTAATTGTTGACCAAATTTGTGTTTTTAAAAGGCGAATACCAATATTTAGAAGTAAGCTAACTTAATTCAGATGCTCAGATTTCTTCCAGTGAAGAACAGAATGCTCTTTGGATCTCTTTGGAGAAAATTGTCTTAATGTTTTACACAAATTTGTGGTTCAAAAAAAAAAAAAAAACCATTATAGTGATCTCAGATTTATGCCATAATGCAATTTTTCCCCCCCCGGAGAAACTACAGGAAACAAAAGAAGTGTGAAGATTTAAAGGAGCAACTCTCAGAGGCACAGCATATCTAGGACTGGTCTATTTTTAGACGGACACATTTAAAATCCATCTGCATATGTTGCCCGTTTTATAACTCTCCAGGTCAGAATGCCACAAAATAATTCAAGAGGAAATGAACTAACAAAGCCGTCATGCAAATTACACTGTGGTACAGATTAAATTAATAAAATAGTAATTGTATTGCAATAATTAGAGATCATTAATAAAATGTCATTATTGTATTGTAGTTATTATAGTTTATTATAATTAGTATTCCAGATCAATAGCTTTTATTATTAGATCTTAAGTCTTATTGGTCCTCTTCAAATCCCACAAAGATTGCTTTATTTTGTACTATTACTGTTGCGATCTAGACAAGTACTAGGCCTACAAGACAAGAGATACGTTATGGTGGAATTCATTTTTCGGGGGGAAATTTTTGTTTTGCAATGTCTGTTTTTAATATTGTTTTTGTTCATGTGCAATGAGATAACTTGTATCAAAGATTTAAGTAATTTATTTAGTTGAATGTATTTTAACATCGATGTTTAACAATGCATTTAAAAATGCATATTACAAACCGGGGCCATCCTTAGGGGGGTGCAAATGGTGCGGTGGCACCGGGCCCCACGGCGAACGGACCGAGGGGGGCCCCGCTCCCCGGTTCAGCTAAGGACGGCCCTGTTACAAACTCAGAGCAGCAGCACCAATGGCCAAACATTTCTACATTTATAAATGCGCAGTACTGCTCCAATCCAGATGGTGGCAGTATAACACCAACAAACTCGATTAACTTGCTTAAAATCCGACAGAAGGGGAGGGACTCCGACACAGTGGGCGGTACTTTGTAGTTTATTAACTCAAAGTGTAGTCGTTTGTGCTGTCGCGCAGTAAGTCTGGCTTCAGTGCTGGAGCAGTAGAGGCTGTCTGAGCGAGCGGCTGGTTTGGGAATGACGGAGGTGTGTAAAGAGGAGCGGGGCCCGGCGGAGAGATGGAGCCTGCGCTCCGGCGCTGTGAGTGTGGAGATCCTCTCTCTGGGCTGCGGGATCCAGTCCATCAGGACACCGGATCACAGCGGCCAAAGTGCGGATATAGTGTTAGGATACCAGGATGTAGAAGGCAAGTTCAGTCCATGGGAAATCAGAGTTGGAAAGAGTTTCATTGTTGTGAATGGCAGGTGTTTGTGACTGCTGTGTTGATTAGAGACACCTGGAATGATTTCTTGACCCTCTTTAACCCTCTGGCCCTCTTCGTTTAGGAGTCACACTTGCCTCCTTCGCAGTCAAAAGTGAACGAAGCCTTGAAATGTAGCTTCTTCTTTTTTTTCAGGAAAATCAATGTAATATATTTTTGTTCAAAAATATTTTTTGCTTAGGCTATTCTTTATGATTTTATGATACCATGCAATATTTATAAAATTTTAATGAGCTATTGTCTCTATTAGAATTAATATATTTTCTTTATTTATTCACTATTTTTTAATAAATGCAATATTTCACTTTAAAATCGACTGAAGGCATTTTAAATCCATTTTTTGAAGTGAGAATTGGGCCATCTGGAGGCATTAAAAAATAAAAACTTGTGTAATGTGGCGTGACCTCTTGTAATAGCACCCTATATAGATATGAAACAGAGGCTTTTGGATTCCCGTAGTTTTTTTTTTAGACATAATTTATTTATTTTTTTAGGTTTTGCATTTAGATATATATCTAGACATTTCTAAAAGATTACTTTTTTTTCAAGGTTTAGATATCTAACCAAAAATATATATAATGTTTTACGTTATGATTACAGTCAAACATTAAAATCTTGTTAGAAAGGGAACACATAGAAAGCATTTGTTACTCCGTATTTTGATCATTAAAAAACCTAACAAAATAACGAATGGGTAGTGATAATTCAAAACACTTTATACACACATTTTGTAATTAATTGATATTTTATTCAGTGTAATTCAATAAATGTTAATCAAACTAAAGAACAGAAATGACCGTTTTTTTCGTATTTCCCATTCATTTCTTATGACTGCGAAGTCAAGTGTGACCATTTCTTTTTGACCCTTTAACATAAAAATTTGTAATAAATCAATGTCTTAAAAAAATGAACAAACTGAATTTAAGTGTATTTATATTCTTTCATTCATAGTCTAAAACATTTTCTTTGCACATTTTAATCAAGGTGTTTGCTCTAAAAAGAAAGTCCAGGTCAATACGTAATGCAGTATAGTCATCAGAATCTGATTATAAATGTTATACATCATATATTAAACGGCACTTAATTGCTGAAGCAACTGTGCCAACTACAATAGAAATGCTGCTGGAAAAGAAGTCCTAACTAATCGTTGATCAATTTGTGTTTTTAAAAGACTAATACCAATATTTAGAAAGCAGGAGAGCTGATGTCCTTTATGAAATAATACTATTAACTAAAGCAAAAAAAAAAGACATGCCGAAATGCATACAAATTGAGGGAACTGACTGAACGATTGCATAACATTTACTTGCTTCACAAACTTCTCTCACGACAGATGCACGTTTAAAGACTTGAAATAAACACAAGTGGTTCTCAAACAGATGACTTAAAAAGATTGAAAATAAGACAAGGTTTAAAATAAGCTAAACCTTTAAAAACCAAATACTTCTAATTCACCCCCTCCACAACAAGGATGTGGAAACCTGTTTCTAAAGGTGTGATTTCTAGACCTGGAAAAGTTATTCAAATGAATACAATTTTAAAACACCTTAGACACTTTTATAAAGAATGTACATTTTGCTTGCCAAGCTCTAAAATATTCCATCAGGTAGAAATTGACTAAAAATATTAGTAAAATTCCTTATCCAGTAATTCTAAATTACTAAACAACTGGACAAGTCATGCCGATTCACTGGTTAGAAATAGTGGGATCCCTAACGAATATTCAGCACTTTAAACTTTTGGAATCTGGAAGCCTTTGAATATGGTTGCAGTCAAAGGTTGAGAGCCACTGCTGTATCGATCACTAGACCTAACTATAGAGATATTGAATGAAAAACATGCTTAAAGGGTTAGTTCACCCAAAAACAAATTCTTTGATCTTTCAAGCTGTTTAATGCCACTCAGTGGGTGTTGCATGCATCAGTCCAAAAGAAGTTAAATAAAAAGCGCCCATCCATAAACAAAAAAGTGTCTCACACGGCTCCGGGGGGTGAACAAAGGCCTCCTGTAGTGAATTGATGCATTTTTGTAAGAAAAATATCCATATTCAAAATGTAATAATCACTTTAATGTAGCTTGCGCCAACAGTTGTACACGGAAGCAGCTCCGGGAGCATGACGTATGAGGTCAGCGTTGCGCATGCGCCGGTGAGTCTCGTGAAAACCAACGTTTGTTAACAGGAGCAAAGGAAGCAAAGTTCCCTTACTTTAGCAAAGGAAGCAAAGTTTCCTTACTTCAGCAAAAGAAAACTAATCTTCTCTTGGCTTATATCGAAATCCTCCGACATTCTTCTTTACAAATCCTCGTTTTGAACTTCTAATAAGTGACCGTTGTTTTGTTTTGATCTCTCCGCTGGGCTTCCGCGTTCATCACTTCTGAGCGGCGCATGTGCAAAGCCGACTTCATACGTCATCCGCCCGGAGCTGCTTCCGTTTACAACAGTGAGCGCAAGCTGCATTAAAGAGATTATTACGTTTTAAATATGGTTATTTTTCTTCAGGAGGACTTTGTTCACCCCCCGGAGCCGTGTGCTTTTTATTATGGATGGGCACTTTTTATTTCACTTCTCTTGGACTGAAGCACTGTAACACCCACTGAGTGGCATTAAACAGCTTGAAAGATCAAAAACAAATTTTGTTTTATATCTCCGACTGGATTCGTCTGAAAGAAGAAAGTCATATACACCTAGGATGACTTGAGGGTGAGCTAATTTAAATTTTTGGGTGAACTAACCCTTTAATTTCCTTTATTTCACACTAGGTTATCTCTCAAACCCTCGCTACTTTGGAGCTGTGGTAGGTCGGGTTGCAAACCGCATTGCCAAGGGCCGGTTTGTGGTAGATGAGAAAGAATATAAACTGGCTATTAACAATGGACCCAATGCTCTGCATGGAGGACTGAAGGGCTTTGACAAGGTAAATTTGAAATGAAAACCATATCTATCCTTATTCTCCAAAACAAGCTTTGTCAGCAGACATCATTTCTTTAAGGACGTTTGTGTGTTGTAGGCCGTGTGGACCACAGAGGCGGTGGATAATGGAGTGAAGCTGAGTCACAGCAGTCCAGATGGTGATGAGGGTTATCCTGGGAACCTAAACGCTTCGGTCACTTACAGACTGGAGAAGAACACACTGAGTGTACTGTACTCTGCACAGACTGACCGTACTACAACCATCAACCTCACCAACCATTCATACTTCAACCTGGCTGGACAGGTAGGGCTACAAGCACACAGTTTATAAACCTCGTCTTACACTGCATGGTTAAAGTCTGTGTGAACTGTCTTTTGTGGACACAACAGGTGTATTCCTACTCTTAATGAATGCTTTTTCGTATCTGCAGGGGACACCAGACATTTACGACCATGAGGTGACCATCTCAGCAGAGTCGTACCTGCCTGTGGATGATACGATGATCCCCACAGGTATTTTTATCCCATTATTTTAGAGAATTCGATCTTTTAAACGTCTATGAGCAGAAACTGTCGAGCATGGTTTTGTGTGGTTTCTTTACTATGTACAGGGGAGGTGAAACCTGTGGAGAAGACCCTGTTTGACCTGAGAAAGCCTGTCCTCCTTGGCTCTAGACTGAAAGAGCTGCCTGGTCCAGGCTTTGATCACAACTTCTGTCTGTGTTCACCTGGTGATCCGCCACTGGAGCGAAAGTGTGCTCGGTAAACCGTTATTTCAATTGGATTATTGAGCCTATGTGATTACTCTATATGTGCCTTAATATTACTGCACGTGTTGGTCTGTGTAGAGTGGTGCATCCTGGGACGGGTCGTGTTCTGGAGGTGAGCACTACACAGCCTGGGGTTCAGTTCTACACGTCCAACTTCCTGGATGGGACATTGAAAGGAAAGGGTGGAGCTGCTTACTCCAAACACAGTGCCTTCTGTTTAGAGACCCAAAACTGGCCAGATGCTGTTAACCAGGTACTGTAAATGAATTAAAAGTAAATTTTAGTTCAGACCAAAAAAAAAAAAATAGTAAAATGTACACTATTCAAAAGTTTGAGGTCAGTAGGATATTATTTTTGATACTGCCATTCTGTTGGGTGATCAAAGTTGACACTAAAGACAATGTTGCAAAATGTTCTTTTGAACTTTCTATTAATCAGAAAATCCTGAAAATAATACTTCAAAATGTTACTGTATTTTCGATCAAATAAATAGAGCCTTGGTGTGCATGAGACGTAAATTAAATTGTTCAAACCCCAAACTTTTGAACTGCTGTATACATTGTACTATATAACATATAGACCATATTTGTGTACTTGTTTCTCTCTCTCTTTATATATATATATATATATATATGTGATGTTTTTGCTTTATAAAAAAGCTAATGTTTCTGAATTAATGAGAGATCTCTTGTCTCTTCTCAGCCTCATTTTCCTGATGCTCTGCTGAGGCCAGGAGAGACGTACACACACACAACACGCTTCACATTCTCAGTGCTCTGAAATTACACCAGCATGTGAAGTTTACTTTTACAACAGTACACAACTGCTTTTCTAGCAGAATGTTACATGACCAACATAATGTACTGCTTCTATGACCATAATATTGTATTTCTAGAATTTGCTCATGTTTTAGTAGGGGATATTTGTTCCCCCTACCATAAATCCTACACTAACACAATTATTACTTGAAGTTAAAAGACATTAAGGTTTGCTTGTAATCATACATTTTAATGTCATCTAATAAAAACAAAGCCTGTAATTTGTTTTCAAAATATAATTTTTTTTTTGAGGTGAATACCATAATAGCGTTATCCAAAAAAATGCAGTCATGTAAAGAGATGGCTGTAACATTTTTAAATTTACACAAATTATATAAATGCAATAGAATCACACAATTATTTTGTTTATTTTTAAAAGAAAATCCATAATTTTTTTTACCCAGTTCATTTATTTATTTTTAAATAGACTTGATATTGCATATTTTGGCAAACGTATGACTTTTCATAGTAGTCCCACATTATAATAGAAATTAATAATTCAAAACACAATAACAGTGCGTTTTATAATTTGGCACAATTCATACTCCCAAGTACCTCATGCCATACATTCAAGATTTATGCACATGCTGTCTTGTTGCTATAATATTGCATTAAAGCAGTCCAATATGGACTTTGGGATTGAGGACATGTCTGTGTGAAATCACACAATGCCAAAGTATATTTTCTGCATCTTAAGAGTGAAAATTTAAGGGGGTCTGAATACTTTCCGTACCCACTGTATATGTGATGTTTTTGCTTTATAAAAAAAGCGAATGTTTCTGAATTAATGAGAGATCTCTTGTCTCTTCTCAGCCTCATTTTCCTGATGCTCTGCTGAGGCCAGGAGAGACGTACACACACACAACACGCTTCACATTCTCAGTGCTCTGAAATTACACCAGCATGTGAAGTTTACTTTTACAACAGTACACAACTGCACAAGATGAGGGGTGTATGTGGACGGCTCCATCACTCTTGGTCATGAAGCGCAGCTCCTCTGCTTTAGGCTGCATCTTAACAGCTCCTTTACCAGTGAGCTTATACTTCCCCTGAGGAGATCTCACCTAAATAAAGCATGGCGTGTTTCATACTCCCTCACATGAAACCTCTTACACACCATTTCAGAGAAATCTGTGCTCTGACCTGGACTACATTAGGGTAGAGAGCCGCACACAACATGGCTGACATCAGCTTTGTGTTATCCGAGTTCAGGTTGGCCTGTGAGGGACAGAAATACAAGAGTTGATTGTTTTTACCTAAAATGTTTATACATCTTGTATTGATTTTACCCAAGAGTGTAAAACAACACATACTTAAACCTACCACTGAACAATTTCATATATTACTAGTGTCAAAAAACACTCGCTGTCCAGAAGAGATGAGATGAAACATCTTACAAATAGTTTGTACAAAATTTTCCAAACTGATGTTAATCAAAGAATTTCATCTAATGTTCTCTATATTTTAACAATTATATTACATTGGTATTCATTAACACTCACTACATCTAAAACAAGCAGTCTTAGACTGTTAATAAATCAACTGAATATTTAATTTAAGAAAAACAAAAATATTTATATAAATATTAATTATTTATATATTTTAATTTAAATTTTACAACTAAAAATCCTTCAGAAGGTTTCAAAGCTGTGTTGTCAACACTGTCAGAAATGTATGAAATGCGCAAAAATTTTAATTGTCATCATTTACCAAACAGTTGACGGTACCCATTCACTTCCATAGTATTTTTTCCATAATGGCTACCATCAGCACCAGCATGTGAAGTTTACTTTTACAACAGTACACAACTGCTTTTCTAGCAGAATGTTACATGACCAACATAATGTACTGCTTCTATGACCATAATATTGTATTTCTAGAATTTGCTCATGTTTTAGTAGGGGATATTTGTTCCCCCTACCATAAATCCTACACTAACACAATTATTACTTGAAGTTAAAAGACATTAAGGTTTGCTTGTAATCATACATTTTAATGTTATCTAATAAAAACAAAGCCTGTAATTTGTTTTCAAAATATAATTTTTTTTTTTGAGGTGAATACCATAATAGCGTTATCCAAAAAAATGCAGTCATGTAAAGAGATGGCTGTAACATTTTTAAATGTACACAAATTATATAAATGCAATAGAATCACACAATTATTTTGTTTATTTTTAAAAGAAAATCCATAATTTTTTTTACCCAGTTCATTTATTTATTTTTAAATACACTTGATATTGCATATTTTGGCAAACGTATGACTTTTCATAGTAGTCCCACATTATAATAGAAATTAATAATTCAAAACACAATAATTTTATAATTTGGCACAATTCATACTCCCAAGTACCTCATGCCATACATTCAAGATTTATGCACATGCTGTCTTGTTGCTATAATATTGCATTAAAGCAGTCCAATATGGACTTTGGGATTGAGGACATGTCTGTGTGAAATCACACAATGCCAAAGTATATTTTCTGCATCTACTCTGTAAAAGAAAATGAAAATGTTTCAAGTGCCTCCACAAAGTTCAACAAAATCTGAAAAAAAAGGCTGTTTTCAGGTGAGCATCCCGCTGTTATTTAATTGTGAATAGTGTGTGAGAAGAACATTGATGCTACTGTGTGGAGATGAGCGACACTATGGTGTGTATGATGCGAGACCCTCGAGGACAGCCGATCAGATCCATGCTGGGATTTCTGATCTTCTCCTCTAAGAGCTGATCCAGCTCCCACCGCAGCTCTTTCACCAGCTCAGCCACCTACACAAACACAGTCTGAAATCAAACACTGCCATAGCATGATATGATATTCTAGTGCAAGTCTCTTACCTCATGAGACGCAGCTGCAAATCTGATCCAGCCGTCTTTTTTTTTTTTTTTTGCATTTGGCAGAAACTCACAGGTTTGGAAGAACATGAGGGTAAGTAAATTACAGAAATTTCATTTTTGAGTGAACTATCCCTTTAAATCAGGCAATATCAAGATGACCTTTTCACATTTCTATGATCTTAAGTACATAAACTTGAATTTTTTTCAGTTCTGTAGTTTTCGTCCCAGCACTGAATCACTGTTACCTCATAGCCTGTGGCCTCCAGCACCCCATCACTTCCTTTTGAGCTCATTTTTTCAATGACCCTGGCCTTCAGTCCATCCTTCACAAAGCCAATGTCAGACAGAAGCTCTGCAAACTGCCTTTTAAGACATGCTATCTCCTGAGAGAACACACACACAGAGCAGTTATGGTATGCCTAAATGACTGATATCTACACTGAGCCAATCAGAGTCCAGTCTCACCTGTAAGCCCCGGATCGAGAGGAAGTTCTCTCTGCAGAACTGGTAACCAGCCTTAAAGCTGCTCTGTGCTGCGTTACACCAACCCTAAACAGAACAAACATCAGTGCAAGTCTTAATATTTATATCAAAACAGCACATTTCATGCACATTAATTATGAATGAAAATGCACCCAATAATGAACAAGGTTCAGATTATTACCAGAAATGCGTAATAAAGACATTTTGGCTGATATGATCAGAAGTAAATCTGTATATTGGGGAAATAATTTTTATGACTGATCATGGTGGTCTAGTTAGCAAAAGAAAAACATTTCCTAAAAGCAGTGTCAATTAAAAAAAATGTTTTCAGTATGTTCACATATTGAATAAATATCATGTAAAATAACTATTCATTTCAATTGAGCAATTTATCTTATTTACTATTATTAAATTGCATTATTTATCTAGCAATATATATATTAAAAAACGATATAAAAAAAGGGAAAACTTACTGGAAGAGCCATATTAAATATTACAAATCTATTTAGAAGTTCGGGTCAGTGAGATTTTTTTATGTTTTTGAAAGAAGACTCTTAGGCTCACCATTGGGCTTATTTGATCAAAAATACAGTAAAAAAACCCAGTAATATTGTGAAACATTACAATTTAAAATAATGTCATGTCACATGATCCTTCAGAAATCATGCTAATATGCTGATTTGCTGGTCAAGAACATTTATTATTATCAAAGTTGCAAACAGTTGTGCGGCTTAATATCTTTGTGATTATTTTTTTTATTTATGTTTTAAAATTGGAAAAAATGAGTTTGATGTTATCAGCTTCTAATATCAGTCTAATAAAACCAATTGCGTGAATAAAAAAACAAAAACAAAGAACCGAATGAAATGCAGACGCCTGTTGATGGAAATAAAAAAAAAATTCCTGTAAAATACACAAAATCTGAAAGCATAATAAGATTATTCAACAAATTAAGAAAAATAAAGAACAAGAAAGTGGTGAAAGATGTGTATACCATTATGAATTGTAGTCATTAAATTGATCAGAGCCTGAACTGACCTTGTACGCCTGCAGCAAGGCCAGATGGTCGCTGTTTGCCAGAGAGAACCCCAACTTCTTCTCGTTAGCTTCCTCTCGTTTATCCCAGGGAGACACCTGCGAGTATGGCAGGATCTCAGGTCACAGTACTGCGCTGGAGAAATAGCTTCCACATGTGTCTGGTGACTTACGAATGGACTCTTGAAGGCCAGGCTAGCGGCGATGGTGAGGGCAGGGTCCAGGCAGCGGAAGATGGCTCCCAGCAGCATGAGTTTACCGATGCGGACGTCCACAGGCAGACAGGCCAAATGCCAACCGAGGGGAGTCAGAGACTCCTCGTCCGTCAGGGCGCCCAGGGCACACAGGCGCTGTTTAGCGGCCTCCAGACTGCCCTCTGCGGGCGGCTCAATAAGCTGAGAGAAAACTGACTCCAGAGGACGCTCCGTAAACACCTCCAACACCTTAACCCTGGGACAGAAAAACTGTAACTATTAAGATCTGAACAACTCACATGAAGTTTGCTTGTGTTGAAGGAATAGTTTACCCAAAAATGAAAATTTGCTTTTCAAGATGTAGATGAGTTTGTTTCTTCAAGGGGAACAGATTTGGAGAAATTTAGCATTTCATCACTTGCTCACCAGTAAAGTGAATGGGTGCCGTCAGAATGAGAGTCCAAACAGCTGATAAAAACATCACAATAATCCACAAGTAATCCACCCAACTCCAGTTCAGTTAATCAGTTAATGTCTTGTGAAGTAATAAGCTGCATGTTTGTAAGAAACAAATCCATCAAGATGTTTTTAACATTCAAACTTTGCTTCTGGCTAAAATACACACAAGCCCACTATCCATAATATTGCTTTCTCCAAACGTTGTCTCGTCTAAATCAGGAGTGAAATATACACACATCAAGCAAGCACTGTTTTACAAGCAAAAACAGTCCAAAACTGTTCTAAACAAATTATTTTGGTGGATTTGGATATAAGAGGACAACAGTTGATGGAATTTGTCACTAGAGGAAGTGTTATTAGGCATTACAGATTTTTGCCAGAGTTTTTACGTTAAATAGTCTTAATGATGGATTTGTTTCTTACAAACACAGTTTTTCACATCACAAGACATGAACTGGAGTGGTATGGATTATTGTGATGTTTTTTTTCAGTTGTTTGAACTCTCATTCTGATGGCACCCATTCACTGCAGAGGATCCATTGGTAACCAAGTGATGTAATGCTACATTTCTACAAATCTGTTCTGATGAAGAAACAAACTCATTGACATCCTAGATGGCCTGAGGGCAAACATTTTTCCACCACATAATCCACCACATAATTTTGGGGTGAACTACTCCTTTATTTAAAGTTTTTTTGTTTCAACAGGGTTGTTTTAAGGTGGTTACCTTAGACAGAGCTGCTCCAGGGGCACTCTCTGAATCTCAGGCAGCTGCTGTTGGCTCAGGTGATGTGTGAAGCGATGGCTTGTAAACAGATGGAAGCATACGCCTGATGCCACACGTCCAGCACGGCCTTTTCTCTGGAGAGCATTTGCACGAGACACCCATACGTCCTCTAGACTCTCCATACTGCGACTAGCATCATACCTAATACATGCACAAACATATGACAATGCATCCAAAACCACAAAGAATATTCAATGTTAACCAAGAAAAATAAATAATCTATGTTTGGACAGCGCCTCAAACCTCTTCTCCTTCATCCGGCCAGAGTCTATGACATACACCACATCATCAATGGTGACAGAAGTTTCAGCGATGTTGGTGGAGATGATGATTTTGGTCACACCCTCATGTGGGCGGGTAAAGACCGCCTGCTGCTCCTCATTGGACAGGGACGAGTGTAGAGGATACACTACACACCTAAAAATGTTTACACACAATCATAAATATATATCATCATCCACTTTTTACAGGTGAATCTGACAAACCAAAACATGTCCAGGTTGCATTTCAGCCCATAATCATTGTTTCATTAAAAATTATTTTTATATATTAACAAACATAAAAGTTTTGGGTCAGTAAGACTTTTTAAAATTTCTCAAAGAAGTCTATTATGTTCACCCAGGTGGCATTTATTTGATCAATTTAATGCATTTTTGCAAATTAAAAAAATTGCGTTAAAGGAGAGTCAGAAGGTTGGTATCGTTTAATAGAAAACTATCTGTACTTTCAGAAGGAATTATTTCATTTGGACATTCTCCTGCTCAACAAATACTTAAACTCAAATGGATACCTGGACAATTTTCAATCTGGTTTCCGACCGCATCACAGCACAGAGACAGCGCTCATTAAGATAATAAATGATATTCGCTTAAATTCTGATTCTGGCAAAATATCAGTGCTGGTACTACTAGATCTCAGTGCTGCGTTTGACACGGTCGATCATAACATACTTCTAGAGAGACTAGAAAACTGGGTCGGGCTTTCTGGGATGGTAATCAAATGGTTCAGGTCATACTTAGAAGGGAGAGGTTATTATGTGAGTATAAGAGAGCACAAGTCTAAGTGGATGTCCATGACATGCGGAGTCCCACAAGGCTCAATTCTTGCACCGCTCTTGTTTAGCCTGTATATGCTCCCACTAAGTCAAATAATGAGAAAGAACCAAATTGCCTATCACAGCTATGCTGATGAT
>NW_015505261.1:1592286-1626293 GCF_001515645.1 Sinocyclocheilus grahami | reverse complement strand
GTAACTAAATCAGCATACTATCATCTCAAAAACATTGCAAGAATTAGAGGTTTTGTTTCCAGTCAAGACTTGGAAAAACTTGTTCATGCCTTTATTACCAGCAGGGTGTACTATTGTAATGGTCTCCTCACCGGCCTTCGCAAGAAGACCATTAGACAGCTGCAGCTCATCCAGAACGCTGCTGCCAGAATTCTGACTAGAACCAGAAAATCTGAGCATATCACACCAGTCCACAGGTCCTTACACTGTCTTCCAGTTATATTTAGGATTGATTTTAATGTACTTTTACTCGTTTATAAATCACTCAATGGCCTAGGACCTAAATACATAGCAGATATGTTCACTGATTATAAACCTAACAGACCACTCAGATCATTAGGATCGAGTCAGTTCACACAAAACAAGGGGAGTCTGCTTTTAGTTATTATGCCACCCGCAGTTGGAATCAGCTTCCAGAAGAGATCAGATGTGCTAAAACATTAGTCACATTTAAATGCAGACTCAAAACTCATCTGTTTAGCTGTGCATTTACTGAATGAGCACTGTGCAATGTCCGAACTGATTGCACTATATTTTATGTATAGTAATTTTCTATTCTTAACTGTTTTAAATTCCTTTTAAACCTCTTAAATCAATTTGTAAATCATTTTCAAAGTTTTAAATTCCTTGTTTTATTGTTGTGATTATTATTATTTTTTCATAAATTGTATGTAAAGCACTTTGAATTACCATTGTGTGTGAAATGTGCTATATAAATAAACTTGCCTTGCGGAGAAATAGCTGATAAAAATGTAAGAAAAATTAGAGTGCTCAAGAGACCTTTTTCATATCTGTCTTATTTGACATTCAATATCTCAGGACATAAATAAGGTAGGAGAAAAAAATCTATTTTGGTGATAGCATAAAGTATCCAAAAGTTACAGTATTTTGTAACAAAATAGGCCTTTTTGTTTAGCTCTTGACTCCCTGAAGGAATTTAAAAAACTGTTTTCTGAGAGTCATAAACAAAAATAATGACTCATAACTCCAAGACCGTAGCAAGGAGAGTCAAAATGCAGGTATCATTTGATAGATACATTTCTATATTTTTAGGGGGAAAACATCTTTGCATTTGAATATTCTCATGTTGAGAAATAGTTGATAAAATGTAAGAAAAATGTGTGTGGTAAAGGGAAATTTTTCATATTTTTATTTCAAAGAAATAAGGTAGGATACTTTTTTTTTGTTGGTAATTTTCCCCAACATGTGTGCTGTATGTGAATTACATTTTGTTATCATGAAATAATCAGAAGTTACAGCATTTTGAAACAAGGTAGCCCTTCTCTTAGCCCTTGACAGTTTTGAAATTGTTGTTTTGAATTTGAAATAATGCCTGACTCAAGTTTAGTCGAAGCCCCAAACAATTATACTTCTTTTTATTCTACTCATGAGACCTTTCAAATGACATATGACACATGACAATCCGAGCTGTATGTTTTAGATATATTAGAGTACATGGCACAAAAAACATATTTTGTAAATTATGATTTTTTATTTTAATTTAATTTATCAGCAAATAACTCGGCACTATTTTGGAGTTAATCAAAGTGGCTACATGCATTGTAAAGCTCAGATTCTAAGCTTTCAAATGATATCCGTTTTTGAAGGCAGTGGTTTGAAAAATATGATTAGTAATATTTTCGCGGAGGGGGGCGTCCCGCCCGTGATACACTTTGGTTTAGAGGGACTGCTCAGCGCTGGTTAGGAGTTGATCAATGATACCCGTTTTGTGTTATTCCATTCAGGGGTTGCTTAGTTATTTGATTATTAATTTTTTAGTGCGGGAGCTCGGGTTTAAAGGGTTAATTTCTTTCAAAAAAATGTTTTATATATGTATACAGTGGTGTGAAAAAGTGTTGGCCCCCTTCCTGATTTCTTATTTTTTTTCACTTCTAGATCTGAACAGCACATCTTCTTTAACACAGTTACATCTGTACACCACCTCTCATTGATGTAAAAGCATGTCCCGCCGCCGCGCGATTTCGCCGTTGATTCTGCGTCGCGATCTGCTCTGAACAGCTGAATGCCCGGGAGACTCAACGCGCTGTCCGGAATGGCGTCTTTCAGCCAGGTTTCCGTGAAACACAGAGCAGCAGAGTTTGAAAAATCCTTATTTGTCCGGGAGAGAAGAAGAAGTTCGTCCGTTTTGTTGGGTAGAGAGCGGAGATTTGCCAGATGGATACTTGGCAACGGCGTTCTGAATCCGTGCTGCCTGAGCTTCACAAGCGCCCCGGCTCGCTTCCCCTGTCTGCGCGTCCTGAAGCACTTGATCAGCGCCGCAGCTCCCCCGACAACAATGTCCAGCAAAACAATCAAAAACCGGTGAAATATCGGGTGGTGTGTACTTCCGAATGTCCAGCAATTCGTCTCTGGTGAAACTGATTGCAGGGATATAACTAAAGACAGGACAAACTAACAAAAACATAAAAACAACTGCGGAGTACGCCACGGAGGCAGCCATCAGCGTCGGCGCCATCTTACATCTAATAAACATCTTACATTTACAAATAAACAGTCCATTCATGCTCGAAAACCCTCCAATGTGGCTGAATTAAAACAATTCTGCAAAGAAGAGTGGGCCAAAATTCCTCCACAGCGATGTGAAAGACTCATTGCCAGTTATCGCAAACACTTGATTGCAGTTGTTGCTGCAAAGCGTGGCACAACCAGTTACTAGATTTAGGGGGCAATTACTTTTTCACGTAGGGCCAGGCAGGTTTGGACAGCTTTTTTCCCTTAATAAAATAAATAATCATTTAAAAACTGCATTTTGTATTTACTTGCATTATCTTTGTGTAATATTATGATCTGAATCTTTTAAGTGTGACAAATATGCAAAAAATTCAAAAAACAGGAAGGGGGCCAACACTTTTTCACACCACTGTATATATATGCACCAGGCTAATGAGATGACAAGTGGCACATGAGTGCTTCATTAAAATTAAAAACAATGACATGGTGCAAAAGAGTATTTTCTTTTGATTTTTAGGTGTAAAAAAATTTACTTGTAAAGACTACTTTAAGAAACTGGCAATTTACATGAACAGCACTGACTGAAAAACTGGCAGGATTACAACAATGTACCTGTTTGTTCTTCTATTATTGAACATCCTGTTAGACTGGAGCTGCTCATATAATTGCTTTATTTCAGCAAGTCCTGGTAGGAAGACCAAAACAGCACCTGTGCATTCACCAAAAAGGAAAAAGCAACAACAAAAAAAGTCATTCACTGAGTTTTTTTAACGCTTCTAAGAAGGCTGTAATTATTTGAACAGTGCAGGGGTTTATGGAGCTCTTTACCTGGTGGGTAGCTGTGCTCTCCATCAACAATCCACTCCAACAGACTCTCCACCAGGTCCATGTTGATTTTATCAAGATCCATAGCAGCCAATGTTTTCACTACAGACTTTGAGTAATCTTAACAAGAGATGCACAAAGATGTACACAGTTCAGGGTGTTTTGTCATATTACACAAAGATTATTCAATAAGCAGGATGTACTTTGTACAATCACTAAAGACAGAAATGAGCATAGACAGGCTCGCAAAAAAACAGAAAAGGAATAATAAGAAGGCCCACAAAAAACTCACAGGAAATGAAGAAAATTTTGGTAATAAATCAATAAAACATGCTAAAATGACAGAATTCAAGTGTTTTTACTGGAATATCGGACGGTAAGTTCCTCTTGACTGAGCTGCTGATCAGGGATGGAGTCTTTGACCGAATCCTTTTTCATTAAGGACGTAAATGACCAGCTACCATCATCATCAAAATCCTCAACAGGAGCCCGTCCCTTCCCAGCCGTGCCACCCTGAGCAGAGGGACGATTTTGCTTTGTGGAGCACCGATATGGACTTCCATCTTCAATTACATACCTTCACAACAAAAGAACAAACCACGCTGTGTTGTAAAGATTGTTTATCATTTATTTTTGATGAATATATAACAATCATAGATGAAGCTATATGTATTTTATGTGAATACTTGGTCTTAGCGATGGCGTCTTCAAGGAAGAACTGCTCCACTGGGAATGTACGTCCTTCAGATAGAAAAGTCCATTGAAAGAGAAATGTGTGATGGATTAAATTCTAAATTTACATCTTTAAAGGTGCACTGTTATATGGTATATCATACCTGGTATATGGATGCTGGGGCAGTTGCTGAAGTACTGTGAGAAGAGCTCGGCATTCAGGGTTGCACTCATCATAATTATTTTCAAATCCATCCTTTTTACAATCAGATCCTTCAGAACCAGCAACAGGAAGTCACTGTGAGACAGGAATCATGTGACTGTCAGACTCATGTGTGTGACTGTGTTGTAATGTGCACCTGTGCTTTCCACAGACCTCTCTTCTGTCCGTTCATGGACCTCATCCACAATCACATGTGTGATGCCACTGAGCTCAGAGTCGCCCTCTAGCCTCCGCAAAAGGACGCCGGTGGTGCAGAACATCAGCCTGGTGCTGGAGGACTGGATTCAAGAAATTATATACAGACATTAATACTTTTTTAGCAAGGATGCATTAAATTGGTTAAAAATGAGTAAGGGCGTTTATGTTGTGACAAGATTCATATTTTAAATATATCTTCTGAACTTTCCATTCATCAAAGAATCCTAAAAAAGTTTCACTGTTTCCAAAGAAAAAAAAAATAAGAAGAATAATAAGAATCATGTGACACTGAAGACAAGAGTAATGATGCTGAAAATTCAGCTTTGCATCACAGGAATAAATTATAGATGATAAAATATTAAATGAATAAATGACATTTTAAAATATATCGAAATTTGACTGTTATATTGTACATTATATATGAATATTTCACAATATTACTGTTTTTCTGTATTTTTACTGTTACTGTATCAAATAAATGCAGCCTGGGTGAGATTAAGAGACTTCTTTCAAATAAATTAAAGAGAGAGAGAGATAATATTCAATTTACAATAGCTTGTATATTGAGTATCTTGAAACTATATCTTGAAATGGCTCTAAAAAAAAGTTTATTCAATATATAGAACACCATAATTTGGACTAAACAAGTTATTGATGCCAATTGAATTAATAACATTTAATGTGAAAATAAAACAGTTACTTTAGTCAAATAATTTTCTATTGATTACGGTAAATGATAACCAAATTATGACAAAAATTGTGTTACCCTGACGGTCTCCAGACGGATCTGATAGCCTGTGGAGAGACCCAAGGCCTCTGCTCGTTCCTGGGCCACTCGGGTCGCCACAGCGATGGCAGAGATGCGCCGTGGCTGAGTGCAAATAACGTTGGCCACTCTATCCGGCCGTCCAGTCTGGAGGAAATGATCCAGGATAAACTGAGGAATCTGAGTGGTTTTCCCGCACCTGAGGTTACATTAATTCAGACATGAAGAGATGTCAATATCATTAAATTTAACCAAATAAAAAACTGGTCAACAGAATAGAAATGCAGCAGGTCACAGTCTTACCCAGTCATCCCGCTGATGACGAGAACCTGGTTCTTATCCAAACAGTCCAATATGGCCTCTCTCTTCTGCCATGCAGGCAGCTTCTGCCTCTGCTCCTGCATCGATGTATAGCGCCTCGACGACTGACAGGGAGAACACACAAATCAAACTATGAAAAATCTATTTCTATGTTCTATCACTTTCTTCTGTGTAACACAAAAGGCCGAACATTTGAACAATACCCCGACTGTTCTCTTCCATATAACAAAAGTGAATGGAAACAGGGTGCTGTCAAGCTCCAAACTGATTCAAACGTGCTCTATAATGAGGTTTGGTCACAAGACATGGGGGAACTAATAAATAAATAAATATTCAAATAAAGGTTGAAATGATATAAGGATACATATCACAATCACACACACATCCAAGCCAATAGGGGCAAGACAGGTCTGTTACCCGTTTCCTCTTGAACTCTCTGCAGAGCTTCTTGTTCTCTTGCAGTATTTGCTCAGTTTTGATCTCAATCTTCACCATCCTCTTCCTCAAGTTAACATAGCTCTCATTTTCCACTGGGATACATTGTTCTTCATCTTCATCACCATCTTCTTGTTCATCAACAATATCCTCTCTTAGGTATGAAGCATCTGATTAAACACAAATACATTGACAGAAGTTTAATTTTTGGGTGAAATATTCATTCAAATATTGTTTGAATAATAATGATGAAGTCTTAAAGGGATAGTTCACCCAAAAATGAAATTTGATGTTTATCTGCTTACCCCCAGGGCATCCAAGATGTAGGTGACTTTGTTTCTTCAGTAGAACACATATGATGATTTTTAACTCAAACCGTTGCAGTCTGTCAGTCATATAATAGAAGTGAATGGGAATCACGGCTTTGAGAGTAAAATAAACATACACAAACAAAACCAAATTAAACCCTGCGGCTCATGACGGCATACGTGTGTAAATACACGAAACGAACAATATAAATACTGTTCAGTTTCTTGTACAGACCAATCGTTTTGTGTCTTTACACATCAATGTATCGTCACGAGCCGCAGGGTTTCATTTGGTTTTGTTTGTGTATGTTTTTTTGACTCTCAAAGCCGTGATTCCCATTCACTTCCATTATAAGACTGACAGACTGCAACGGTTTGAGTTAAACATCTTCGTTTGTGTTCTACTGAAGAAACAAAGTCACCTACATCTTGGATGTCCTGGGGGTAAGCAGATAAACATCAAATTTTCATTTTTGGGTGAACTATCCCTTTAAGTCATCCAATCCCTCACCTTCCTTCTGTCTCACTCTGTGGTTTGTGCTCTTGGTGGTGTTGGTTAATTGATCTCTAGTTGCTGTATTGGTCATAATGTTGTTTTCTACAGTGTTCCTACTGCTCCGATTCCTGGCCGGAGTGACGGTGGGCGGAGCACTGTATTTGTGATGGGCAGCTGACAGCAGCTCTCTAGCAGGTCCATCCTCCTCCAGACAGGAAATGAGGGTGTAGACCACCGGCTCTCCTTCCTGCGCACCACTGAGTGCCTGACCGAACAGGTACTCTGTGACACTGAGGCATCCCGCGCCTGAGAGCGATTCATCAGTGCTACTGAAGGCCACGAGCGGAGCTTGAAAAGGATATAAACTACCTGGTTGGAAGCGAATCTCCAGCTGATAAACGGGAACTTCTGTGCTGCTAAACCCTGGCTGACTTGCCTTACAAAATTCTCTGGAAGAGCTCGATTCAGGAGTTTGGTGCTTGAACCTGCAGCGGTTTCCATACCTACAACCTGCCCCCTTCAGGTAAAACTTGCAAATCTGATTGGATCCTGACTGCTTTTTACAATTTGCAGCATCTGAAATTTTGTTCCGCCTTTCATCCAGGCACAGCAAATCAAGCTGGATTGTCCAAACACGATTACTGATACGCTCACAGTAGCGATCCCCGTAGATTGCCGTCAAAGCCAGGGCCTCTTCCTGTCGTGGAGCTACACATTCCTCCTGAGAAGGGAGGTCCGATGTTTGGGGGCTGAGGGCGCTGGAGCCGAAACGTTCTGTGAACATCTGGGATAGGAGGAGCTCTAATGTCGCTCCAACCTCACCACGTCCACTTTCTTCTCCAGCCTCCAAAGCTTGTCGACAGCGTTCACGGTCAAAGCCATACCTGCAACATAATGGGAAACACGGAGTTACTTTTACAGTATAATGAGTGAACAAACAGATTAAGTACTGTTTTAGTTTTGATAAATGGTACACCAAGTACACCTCATCTACCATCCAGGCATAAACTATCTGTGCACGTTATGCTATAATACACTGTAAACATTTTTTGTTTCTGAATTTTTACAGACAAAAGTAAAAATGCTACAGTAAAAACGTTAATTGGTTAATACGGTTATTAAAAAAACTATGAATTATCGTATCATTTACAGTGAAAAACAGTAAAATGACCCTCACAAAAGTTGCTACACATCACATATGGTCATATTTTATATAAATATGAAATATAATCATCTTTCTTATCACTTTTGCTATCTGTAATGTACATTATGCCATTTTGTGTTATATTTTCTCTTATTTATTTTTTTGCAGTTATTAGGTTACAACAAATACAGTTATTAATCAAACAGATAAAAATATTAAATTTTTCTGTAAAATACTGTCAAAGTTATGGTTACTGCACACAAAAACTATGAATTAACATATATTTTACAATAAAAAACAGTAAAAAGACATTCCCAGAAGTCCCTGCATTTTATATAAATACATTTTTAATTCTCATTTTTGTCTGTTATTTAATTTTTTACAGTTATTACCTAATAACCAATCATTATTACGTTTATTATTTATAAGAACAAAAACTTTAATTGCTTAACATTGCATAATATGTCATTTGTCTGTAAAATGCTGCCAAATGTATGGTTATTGCAAGTAAAAATTTATGAATTGCCATATAATTTAGGGTGAAAAACAAAAAAAGAGGTCCCTTTGTGACATCACATATGATTAAAAAGTTTTGTACCTGCAAAGAGCGCCCAGAGCAAACAGAGAGATCACCAGCTCTGGCTTTGTGTGCTTCTCCTCGACCGAGTCCTCCATCCAGTCATCACTCTCGGCACATTCTACTCCATCATCATGGGTTTGCCAGAACTGACCTTCCTCACGACGGTCCAGCTCATCATACTCCTCTTCCTCATCCTCCTCATCCTCACCACCTTCATAGCCAGAGCCGCTACATGACAAAAATACATTCTTAAACAATGAACAAACACCGTAAGAGTTAGAGTGCAACACAGGGGGTTAAAGGGTTAGTTCACCCAAAAATTTAAATCCTGTCATTAATTACTCACCCTCACGTCGTTCCAAACCCATAAGACCTTCGTTCATCTTCGGAACACAAATTAAAATATTTTTGATGGAATCTGAGAGCTCTCTGACCCTGCATAGACAGCAAGGATATTACCACGAACCACGATCAAGGTCCAGAAACGTAGTAAGGACATCGTTAAAATTATCCATGTGACATCAGTTGTTCAGCCTTAATTTTACGAAGCTACGAGATTACTTTTTGTGCGCAAAGAAAACAAAAATAACTAATTTATTCAACAATTTGTCTCCTCCGCGTCACCCTGTAGCGCCATTTTGGTGAGTATCACATACATAAACAACGTATGCTGTTCTGTGTCAGCGGCACCGTACGCAGATATGCTGTTTACGTTGTTTACGCTTTGATCTGAAAGTAAAAAACACATCCACATACATACGTTGTTTATGTATGTGATACTCTCCAAAATGGAGCTACAGGGTGATGCGGAGGAGACGGATACTCTCTAAAATGAGTTATTTTTGTTTTCTTTGCGCACAAAAAGTAATCTCGTAGCTTCGTAAAATTACGGTTGAACAACTGATATCACATGGATCATTTTAACGATGTCCTTACGACGTCTCTGGACCTTGATGATCGTGGTAGGATTCTTGCTGTCTATGGAGGGTCAGAGAGCTCGCGGAACGCATCAAAAGTATCTTAATTTGTGTTCCGAAGATGAACGAAGGTCTTGCAAAATCCCTATGGAGAAAATGAATAGGAAAAACAAAATATTTGCAGAACCAAGGCCACTGTTGCCTCTATAGAAACAAACTCAAGTTCGATGTCCTTACGACGTCTCTGGACCTTGATGATCGTGGTAGGATTCTTGCTGTCTATGGAGGGTCAGAGAGCTCGCGGAACGCATCAAAAGTATCTTAATTTGTGTTCCGAAGATGAACGAAGGTCTTGCAGGTTTGGAACGACACGAGGGTGAGTAATTAATGATAGGATTTTCATTTGTGGGTGAACTATCCCTTTAAGAGAAAAAAAAATCCCTATGGAGAAAATGAATAGGAAAAACTAAATATTTGCAGAACCAAGGCCACTGTTGCCTCTATAGAAACACACTCAAGTTCACCTATTTGGTGTGTGATACTCGTGGCTCTGAAGTTCCCGCAGCAGTTCTTTGACCTGCAGTTTGTTCTCTGAAGTCATGTGTATCTTCTGCAGGGGCAGCTGCACTTGCTCAGGTCTAAATCTGGATCTCATCTCCTCCTCGTCGTGTTTTCTGGCCAGTGCCTGAGATCTTCCTCTGCCGGTTCCTCCACGAGCCCCACGGACACCTCTTGAACCTCTAGATGAGGGAGGCTTGAATGACCGACTGCGACCCAAATCTAGGCTGAAATCATCCCCATCATCCCAACATCCACTAGCAGCTTTCCTGTTTCCACCTCCACCTCCTCGTCCTCCTCTTCCTCCTTGTCCTCCTCCCCCTCCTCGTCCTCCTTGTCCTCCTCTTCCTCCTCCTCCACCTCCACCTCCTCGTCCTCCTCTTCCTCCTTGTCCTCCTCCTCCTCCTTGTCCTCCTCCACCTCCTCTTCCTCCTCCTCCACCTCCACCTCCTCGTCCTCCTCCACCTCCTCTGGGTTTATTGAACCGTCCTCCACCCCGATTGGGTTTGCTTCTCCTCCTTCCACTCATTAGTTCAGCTCCTTTTTAGTGTATTTCCTTTCAATTGAAGCATACGTGTGTTAATACACTTGTACTGAAAACCATCTGCAAACAAGCTAATATAATCATTTCTTATATATATATATATATGCTTATTTATATTTAACGGCTGGCATTTTATTTGTAAGGATTATAAGCATAAATCAACCATTTAAATATAGAAACACAGCAACCAGACATGAGTTAGGACGTATTATACATAGTATAAATGTACACTATATGTTGTGAGTACAGACAGTTAAGAAAAAATACACGTTATTTGACAAAGAAAGCCAGCTCACAAATCATACCGATCATCGAGCCGATATTGAAATCAATATGAAGTCTCGCGAATCTCTTGCTGTACAGTGACAGCTACTTTTGTATCAGTAACGTTAGATTGAAATCAGCAGCAAGCAAAAGAGTTTCGACAGGAAACATGATGCATTTTTCAAAATAAAAGTCGGGCGTGGAACAAAATAAAAACTCGAGCTCTGGCGAACAGTTTTGGTTTTGTTTTGTTGTATAATTTTATTTTGTTTGCGTTTTTTAATCACAAATACTATATATTGAAACTAGCTTTAAGCTGTATCACGATAAGTCATGTTTCAAAATGACATCAAAATAAATCAATACAAAACAATAAAACATCGATAAATAGGTTCAGTGGTCTATAAAAAAAATAATTAAACCGCATAACAAATGAGCACATTTAGTGTCTTGCTTATGCTCGTTTTCAATGTCCTAGTGCTGGCAAACAAAGCGCTCCATCTGACTGCACTGTTTGTAATGGTTCAATTACATTAGATAGACAGTTTAGAACAAGCTCTCACAGAGGATGCTGAGTTCACAAAATGAACTCTTTTGGGTCCAACAAGTCATTAGTCATTCTGAGCATTCTGGGTGTTTTGTTCTCTGAACTCTTCCCAGATAGCACATGCACGTCTGCAAGATGTCTGTTAAAGATCTCTTCATCTGGAAAGCATCTGCTGTGTACAAACATCTGATAGACGTCTTTAAGATTTCAGTTTTACATACATCTTCTAAACGTCTATTTGACATCTGATAGGAAACATCCTATAGACGTATTGCAGATGAGCAAACACTCTAAAAAATACGTCTTGCAGATGTAAATGCAGACGTCAAATAGATGTCTCTGAGATGTACCTGTGCTATCAGGGTTTCTGAGTATCACACATGTTAAAAAGTGAAAATGTGCAGTTTATACCCAGAGACATTTACCCTTTAAAAAAACAACAACAACCACCCTGGACCCAACAGGGTTGAAAAAAAAAACAGCTTATTCTAGATTTAAGATAGTGGTGGGTCAGGACAAAACTCTCGTTTTGGTTGAGTTTTAAGGGTAAGTGGCCCTTCTGCTATTTGGAACACATGGATGGATGTTACCAGGTGTAAATGGAAGGAAGACAGGCTGTTAGTTTCTGTCTTCCCTAGGTGGGAAAAAAAATACTGACATATCATTTGAGATTTACTGATATAAAAAATATAATTAAACTTTATTTGGAGTACTACTTTTGCAAAAATTCACATTTATTAATATTAAGCCTAAAAGGTCTTTTAATGTCACTATTGATGAGGATTGTATGATCTTTGAATAATATCTTGTCTTTAAATGCAAGATATTTAGAGTGTACCTAGAGTATACTTACAATAGTTCCACTTCAGCACAATCAAATATACTTCAGTATATCTTTAGTTGGACCTCAACACTACTTCCACACAATTAAAGTACATTAAGCACAAAATTAGTTGTTCCAATTTAGCAAACTCTAAGTATAGCAGTTTAGTCTACCAAAAGTTCAGTTTGGTATTTTTATGAAGTATATAACATGTAAATGTATTTGTAGTGTACTTAGCATGAAATCAATGTAATTTAAGTACATTTTATTATATTTATTTTTCACTAGGGTTCAGTTGCTTGCCAGTTAAAATCAAGTTCAACTAAAACTATAAAAACATTTTTGTTACTTGAAATTTAACTTAATTTAACTAAAATAAAATATTAAAAACCATAAACTTATTTTATTGTAGCTAATAGCATTTCTCACTTTTTTTTTAAACCTGATGTAAAATAACTAAAACTGAAATAATAATAAAAAACTGACATAAAAATCGCAAAACAAAATTACCAAAACTTTAACTATAATTAAAATGAAAACCAAAAATATAAAAAAATTAAAAAAAAATACTTAAAATATGTATCTTTAAAAGAAGTGCATATGGAGCTGGTATCACAGGATCACTTATTTTTCAGCCTAGATAGTCTTAAACAAGATTCAGGAATAAATAGATGGCAAGTCTGTGTCAGGCAGCATTGTGTGGGAATGCATTGTGAATGATGATCAACAGTGAGGATAGCGGAGGTGGCGAGGGGGAGTCGAAAGACGAGGTCAAAAGTACAGGTCAGGGAAGTGCTGATTCTTGGAACGGAAGTCTTGGCTGATTTTACACACGTCAGAAAAGTAACAGAAAAGTGTGAGGAATGTCCAAAGGCCTTCAGTTGAGTTTCCTTCGTGCTATACACTGTTTCTTCTGTTTGAGTGTAGTAATTGAAGAAATGATGGATGATGAGGTAATATCTGCAGACATGCTGAGAGAAGTGGGAACTTTCGAGGGTCCAGAACTTTCTGCTGAAGATGATGAAGGATAGTTTAGGGAAGAGGAGGTGGTGAGTAGGTGGCAAATAGGGTAACAGAGCGAGGCGATACTGTCAGTCTGTGTCTGTTCTTTAAACCGGACAGCTGCTTATGTAACAACCACTAGTCAAAATGGGAAGGGAGCCATTTTCTCATACATTTAAACAAGTGGTGTAGTTTGTTATCTTTGTAGGCCTTTCTTTTCTATCTGAAGCTCCTTATTTCGAGCTATCTGTTTCGTTTTCATCCCTTGCGGATATCCTCCCTCTCTGCGTTCTTCTGTTTTTATACTGATAGAGCGTAACCTTTTGGCTTTCGTCACTTATATTTGGCCTCTTCCTGAAACACAGGCCTGAGCACTGGAGAAAGAAGGCACAGGGTGTAGGCGGCCTTATGTAATTTCTTTGTGCTGCTCAGTGAAAACAATTAGTGGATGCACATTAATTATGACTAATGTATTCTGTCAAACTTTGGATATGACTCACAGAGTGCAAAACAACACAAATAAACGGGACGTCTTGTAGTGTAATTTTTAACTAAACTATTTTATCATTACGTTTTTAGCATTGATAAGAAATGATTATTGAGCAGCAAATCAGCATATCAGAATGATTTCTGAAGGATCATGTGACACTGAAGACTGGAGTAATGATGCTGGAAATTCAGCTTTGCGTCACAGAAATAAATTACATCTTAAAATATTTTCAAACTGAAAACTCATAATTTTCAAAAATATTACTAGTTTATACTGTGTTTTTGACCAAATAAATGCAGCCTTGGTGAGCATAAGAGACTTAGATATTTAGACAGATGTATCTAATGCGTATAACGTAAAGAGGAAATTAATTGTTACATCATTGTAGGCTGACATTAATTAAAAGCCCTATGCTCCAATGTGCTTCGCCCCTCCACGCCATCATTATAAGTACCAATTAAATTACTGACGCCCTGCATGTTTCAAACTGGAAAACTCTCATTGAGGATGAGCACAGAGTCGCCCACAGACTGCTGGGTTTTCTGGGACACTAAGCACTGCGGGTCTGGGACAGGGTGGCCGAGGTGACGAGGTGATGCTGGGGGGACATAAGGCAATCCCACAAGCCCTGTGAAACACAGCAGGAGATGTAGCACTACCGTTTACACCATGAAGAGTTAAGCACCCCGCTGACTGCACACAGAAGAGGATCAAGGCCCTCCTTTCTGATTGGCTGTTACCATGTGTTCACGCAGCTGAGAGATGTTGACTGTAAAAAAAAAGTCACTCTTGCTCATGTCAAAGTCCTGCTAATTTAAACATTTTATTGACAAAAAGAAGGTCAAGTTTGCTTAAAATGGAGAGAAATTGCATTGGAGCATAAACTCGTAAATGAAAACGTGGAGTATTTAGTTGTTTTTGCATGTGATTTAAGGTTGGAATATGCTACATGACTTTTGCCCAGATTTTTGTCCCAATTTACAGTCTGGATGAGTTGATGCTAGTCAGAGCCAGTCTGCAGATTTGGGGCAGTTGGAGTTGACCGTTTTTGCAGAAAATTGCATGTATGAAGGGCACAGATATTTTTAGGGTTTCCAGATGATTTTTTTATCTTCAGACTGTGACTCCATCCAGATATAAAACATGTTAGAGCGCGATTTTAGAACACATATTGTTTTCATTTGTCATGTGTATTCTAGCAACATGTTTCTGCGTGAATTTGTTGTGTTCGTGAAGTCTGGTAGTAGTGTGTGACCTTTTTACAATATGTAATATAAGTCTCAGCTCAAAATACCCCATATCATTTTGAAAATGTGAAAAATCATTTGAAAAAATATTTTGAGTGGAAGCAGAAAGCAGTTTTTGTGCATGTCTCTTTAATGAGCTGTTGCTCCCCGCCCCCTTTTCCAGAATAGGGTTGTGCCTTTACAGCTCATTCCTCAGATGCTCTGCTAAAAAACGTGTTTGATTTTGATTATCATGTATATTGCGCTGAAATCATGTGTTTTAATCCATAATTAAACTTCTGATATAAGCGCAATGTTAACGTTTGTATTGGGTGTGCCCTCACACTGCTCATGTCATGTGACCTGTCTTCCAAAAAAGGACATATGTAAATAAAGGCAGTTCTGGTTCATCATAATACCGAATAGTGAGCATGTTTTTTCCTCCGTATAATTAAATATAATTTACCGGTTATCATATGCAAAAATGGCTGCGCCAACACACACACACATCTAAAGCACGTGCACAGAAAGTGGTTGTCACATGGCATGTGAGTGCTAAACTAAGTTCTCTTTCATGACTTATTGTGCTTAAACAGTCAAATGCAAACAAGTTTGTTAAACACACGAGTTACAAAAACAGTCGGTAATGTCTGTGAAGGTAAACAGCTGGAAAACTGTGTTCTGTGCTCATCTGTGCAGCCAAAGACAGAACAGTTAGAACGCTTTGTTTGAACTTTCGCCATGGCGTACCATTAAACTGGTACACCGTTGTCACTTCCAAAATCACAATGGCGGCGCAGTGGGTGCAAACGTGCAGATTAAGGGGCGGTAATATTATAATAAGATCCCCTTTCTACATCACAGGCCAGGGGGAGCAAAATCTGACACGCTAATTTTTTCACAAGCTTGCAGAGAAAGGCTTACCCCCAAAGAAATGCACCGGGACCCGATTATAGCACTTAATGACAGAAAAAGATTTTCATGATATGTCACCTTTAAAAGGTGTGTAGTGTGTTCCACCTAAATGCAATTCCATTCCATCACTATTCATGAGCAAACAGAATCAAGTAAATCATGCAGTTTCACTGAAGCAAAGCTTCACTATTTACTTAACTTTTTTTTATTTACTACACTATTTACTTACAGCATTGCTGTTTTCAAAGTTGTTCTAAATAAAAAGAGAAAAGCATTAACCTTATCAAATTCATTGCTATAATTTGATGGTCACTTTTTTGTTGTTGCAATAAATCTATGCAACTGGTATGTGCAAATCAAGGTGATTTATAATACCTGAAGAAAGTTATCCATTAGCATGCCATTAATCTCAATGGCAGCTGGTTGGCTGGACCACAGAAGTACACGATTTTAACATTTGCCTATCAGCTAAACCACATGTGACTCTTATTGGAGCCACTACTAAATAACATAATGCTGGATTGGCTAATGGCTTCACAAGAGCATGCACACACAGCCCCAAACCCTTCACTAGTGACTATCCCAAACTATGACCTCTACAGCAGCAGACAGTGACAAGTATAAATATTTTTCATGTTTTCAAGAGCTTTTTACAGGTAAAAACATCAGCTAAAATAAAATGCATTATTTATAATGCTGGTTGAATGTAGCGTTTATTTTTCGTAGCTACCATCACCACATCAAAGGGAATATATTGGTCAGGGCATTGTTAGTGCATTATGCAAACACATTAAAACACTCCTTCTCCATGGCTTCAGTCTGTTTGCAACATAAAAGCAGCCAATCTAGATTTTTGAAATCTTTATAACGCATTTTGGCCAGGCTACTCAGAGTGCATATGCTAGTGCAGGAACTATTAACACAATTGTGATTGCAGCAATTCTTTCACCGCCACATCCAGTCATCTGACAGAGTGTTCTGAACGCTGGTAGAACAGGGCAGATGGTAAGGACAAGTGGAACTAGGTACAGCGCTCTATAAAAATCCAAACCCATTACACTGCATTGCAAATGAGCACAGGGAATTCAGCGTCTTGCTTAAGCTAATTATCAGTGTCTCAACATGCTGGCAAACACCGCTAACATCGCTCCAGCTGACTGCACCATTTGTAATGGTCCAATTACACAAGATAGACAGCTAGGTAAAAGCTCAGTCAGAGAGGAGAGGGTGTTGAGTTCACAAAAATGAAGACTTAACGCTTGTCATTTGACATTTCTGAGTATTTTGAGGTATTCTGACCTTCTGTTATCAAACGGGTTTCAACACACTCTAAGAAAAGTCCATAAAAATACAGCCCAGTGTACTGTTTTAACATGAAGGAATTGCCTGTATTACCCAAATGTTGAATGACGCATTGCATTATGTAGTGTTTTAGGGTTGAAAGAAATGTCTGTAAATTTACGGGAACATGGGTAATTTTCTGCCTTGACGTTATCCGTTTTTTTTTGGATTTCTTACTTACGTTGTGTCTGATATTGTGTGGATAAACAGATAGACGCACACCCAAACTCATGCCATTGGTTGAGCCAGTGTGTCCAGAGGTTTAAACAATTAGACTTTTAATTTGCTGTGTTATTCATTTTCGATATTTGAAATACTCATTTTAAGAAATTTAAGATTTAAAGTTAGAAAATTTTCTATTTTAAACTTGCGTTGAAAAATGTCCCATTTTTCCCCCAGCTATAATGATGCCCTATTTACATACTGAATTTTGATTTGCCCCACCCCCAAACTCATGCTATTGGTTGAGCCAATGTAACTGGATGTTTATATGACTGAAAGCATCAAAAGGATATCAAAAGGACATAGAAACATATAAACCTGAAATAAATAAAATTATCGTAAAAGTTGTCCATATCACTCATATGCTATATTCCAAATCATAATAATGACTGACATTTAAAGGGATAGTTCACCCAAAAATTCTCATTAATTACTCACCCTCATGTTATGACCCCAGAAAGGTAGCAAGGACGTCGTTAAAATAATCCATGTGACATCAGTTTTTCAACTGTAATGTTATGAAGCTATGAGAATACTTTATTTTGTGCACAAAGAAAACAAAAATAATGACTTTATTCAACAATTTCTTCTCTTCCATGTGAGTCCTCAACGCGCATCCACGATAGTACCACGACATGCGCGTGGTGCTGCTGACGTGGAAGCCGGCATTACTAAATTGTTGAATAAAGTCATTATTCAACAATTGGTTCAAGTGGTTCAATAAGGTCGAACCACTAATGTCACATGCACTACTTTAACAATGTCCTTACCACCTTTTTGGGCCTTGAACGTAGTAGTTGCGGTCTATGTAGCATCAGAAAGCTCTCGGATTTCATCAAAAATATCTTAATTTGTGTTCTGTAGATGATCGAAAGTCTTACGGGTTTGGAACGACATGAGGGTGTGTAATTATTGACAGAATTTTCATTTTTGGGTGAACTATCCCTTGAAGTCATTATTATTCACTGGTAATCATAACGGATCAGTTCAAATCATTCAGACCAATGTTATGAAGTGGATCAACGATTAATTGAAAAGAAAACAATTCATTCATAAATCAGTACTTCTATCATGAACATATAGTTAGAGATTGATACTGATGAACATTTTGGTTCTGTTGAACTGTTATGGTGTTTTTTGTCATTCACTTTCTGTATATTGAAAAGAGTGACCAGGGCTTTCTTTGAAAATTCCCATTTGATATCCCAGAGAAGACTGAAACAGCATGAAGGTATTATTAAATACATCAAAGCTATGATGCTACGAACCATGCTTTGCGTAATTGTGAAGTCCACTAAGGTGAATTGACTGGAAATTTGTCCGTGGTTGGGTGTGTGCGTGCGGAAATGACCTTTAATATTTTTAAAAGGCTTGTTTCTCAGCCAATTGTGCGATACTAATGGTAGCCACTGTTGGAAAGAAAGAGGAAGTCCCATGGCCTGAATTGGCAGACCCTCCTATTTTCCTGCACTTTGTTTTCTCATGCGCTATAAGGATCAGAAATCTCTGAATCAACTGATCCAAAAATGAAATCTTTGTAGTTGGGGAAAAAGTGGAAGTCTGGCTTTCGTAAGGAGTCTGGTCCTGTGTCTATGGGAAGGAAGAGACACACAAAGCCTCCAGGAGGGGATTGTTATGGTTGAGATGCATGCGTTTGCCGCTGAGGAGGGTGAAGTTTGGGCTCACGTCTGCGCTCTAAACAGTGGCACTGCCGAAACGCATCACTGGAAAAAATGACCCTGGGGAAGACGCAGAGGAAGAGAAGTCTCTCGTCGCTAAGCTGTTTTGCTTGTTTTCTATAATTTCCCCTAGTGTTTTTGTTTTTGCCTGTGATTGCTTCCAGAATAAATAATGATTAAGCATGGGCTCGCTCTCATTACTGTGTTTGTCCTTCAACTGTAGCCAGTGTCCAGATAATAGCCTTCACAAAGCCTGACCTGCACTGTTTGTCCCGAAAACAAGAAATCAATCTCACACTCACCAAATGTATTTACTAGGGCTGGGTTTTGACACAAATTCACGATTCAATTCAATTCTCATTCATAAGCTTGCGATTCGATTCAATGTCAATTATTTTGGATACATACTGTATCAGGTACAGTACATGCCAAATTTTCTCAAGAAAAAAAAATCTCTCAACTAATGCTGTAAAATATACATGAGAGTCAGTTGGTACTACATTACTATAATATTGAAGGTTAAAATTGATTGATTTGTTAAAATTACACTTGATGAAGTTTTTAAAATAATAAAGTTACAATTACATAATAATATTTCTACTTCAATTAATTTGTTTGAAATATAAACATAATGGTGGCTGTCATAAAAACTTGATGGATTTATTCAAACATAAATTAAACATTGAAGAACAGTCAAATTTATAATGAATATGTTATATGGTGCATATACAGTATTTAGCAAAATGCCCCTCTCTATAGTTTATTTTCCTATCTGACTAATGAGTTTATGGTCACCGAATATGTTTTTCTGAGGTAAATGTGACGTTACATGACATTGTTTGTTTACAAGCCGTTATATTAACGTCTTTGCGCGGCTGAAACACAGATTGAATCAGAATCAGAATCAGAATCAGAATGAGCTTTATTGCCAGGTATGTTTACACATACGAGGAATTTGTTTTCGTGACAGAAGCTTCCACAGTGTAACAGAATGACAGTGACAGAACAAAAAACACAGATAATAAAAATGAAAATAGAACAAGTAAATAAGGAATAAAAATATATAAATTGACAATTGTGTGTGCAGGTATATTACAATAGACAGTTTTTTTTGTATGTACAGGTACTGATTATTATGTGCAAATTTGAGGTGTAGGCTGAGTATGAGTGTTAGATAAATAAGTGTATGAGTGAATAAATAGTGTGTGTTGTTACAGTCTCTGTGAGCTCGTCCAGATCGGTGGCAGCAGCTTCAAACACACTCCAATCAGTGAGGTCAAAACAAGCTTGTAAATCCTGCTCTGCTTCATTAGTCCATCTTTTGAGCGATTACATGAGACCGGATACGGCTTGTAAAGGTAGTAGTGCGAGAGTCAATGAAATTGGAAGTTCATGGACCGGATTCGTGACAGTAATAACATGGTAATTTTTTTCTAAAGATACACTACAGACCAAAAGTGTGGAATAACAATTTTTTAATGTTTTTCAAAAATAAGTATTTTATGCCCACCAAGGCTGCATTTATTTGATGCAGTAAAAACAGTAATATTGTGCAATGTTTTTACGATTTAAAATGCCTGGTTTCTATTTTAATATATTTCAAAATGTAATTTATTCTTGTGATGGCAAAACTGAATTATCAGCATCAGAAATCATTCTCATATGATGATTTGCTGCTCAAGAAACAATGTCAGATTTGCAATTGCATGAATAAATTATATTTTAAAAGCATTTAACGTAGAAAACAGATTTTAAATTGTAGTAATATTTCACAATATTAATATTATAAGTAGAAGAAAAAATGGTCAGGCTACTGTATTTTTAATAAATAAATGCAATCTTGGTGAGCATAAGAGACCTATTTCAAAAACATTTAAACATCTTAATTATAGCAAACATTTGACCTGAAGTGTGCATTTAATTTGGGTTTACTCTGATAGGAGCCTGATTATTAACTAATAGATATTTTAATAATTTAACAAGATTCCATTCAAACTTGAAGTAGACCATTTAAGCCTTTGCTGTGTCTGTTTTGGATTTTTGGTAAACATTTACAAATTTTGTAAAAATGTATATTTTAAAGATTTTTTTAAATACTTTATACATTGAATAATATTCTCTAGAATTCTGCCCACCAGCAATGATGCCATTTGCATACTGAATTATTTTTGCTTGAATCTATTTGCACATTGTGAATGGTCTTTTCTCCCTTTTTTTATATCTTTTTAACCATACAACCTCATTTACATTTCAAAGATGTTTTCATAATGTGCGTTAATTCACATACACAGAAAACAAAGCACATATTGAGAGTCTTGACATTTCATTTATGCAAAACCAAAGTCTATAATATAAGCTTCTCCCAAATTTGAACACTATTTCCTTTGCTGCTTTGCAAACAATATTATATCCTTCAAAAATATTGCAAATCTAGTTTCAAAAACTTTTTTGGGGGATAAATAGCAAAAGACCACACACTGATGTTTGAGACTGTGAAATCAAAGGGACAGCTCTCTGCACGTGTATTCTGGATCGATGGACATTAAGCGAGGTGTTGTTAATGGATTGCCATAATAGACATTTCAGGTTGACTTCTTTCTGCCACATTTTGTGTTTGCCAATACATAGCCTCAGATGCAGTACCTGTGCAAAGACAGGAAGCTGCGTGAGGCCGTGTCCATTTGTCTGTGGAAGATGGAGAGCGAGGAAGGGATGTGCGTCATATTCCAAACAGAAATAACAAGGACAATAACAAATAAATGAGAGAGGTTTGGCTAGGCGAACGTCCAGCAAACATCTCAGTACAGAAGTGACTCCACAGGCGGCGAAGGAGGATGACATTCAGTGTTTTTGTGTGCCTGATAACATTTGTGAGTTAGCCGGGGACACAGACTGGTTTGGCACTAGCCTTCCAACCTGTTTTGGCATCCCGCAGTGGTTGACAGGATCATTATTGATGGTTACTGTTACAAAACTTGTGCATCTTTAGCTCTCTAATCTGCATTTTCTGTCTGCGGTTTTTACAAATTATCCGTCATGCCCTTTGGCTTCAACCCTGCCTCTTTTGGATGTAATGGCCGAGAGGGACAGAATTTGCTAATGGAAAGTTCCTTTAATTAGCATGTCTGTACTGGCAAACGTCCTGGGGCAGTTAGGACATTTTCCTGGGCTTGTGGGGACATTTAGAACAGGCCTGTCTGTTTCACCCCCCTGCATTTCAGGGTCCAAGAGTTACGCGGTTTGCCTAGTTTTCCCAACTCCATTTGAAGCACAGTCTCTCCATCCACTCAGCACTTTAGTAAAACGTGTCTGACATTCTCTGTCAGTTACCTTAATAGCTGTATGTTGTGTGGTTTCTGAGAAGAGAGGAGGTGTCATTATTTTAAAAATTGAACAAGTTTAGCCATGACATGCCATTGAGATGACAGAAATAACATACTGCCGCTCCGACAGAGCCGAACGCACACAGCTTAATGGTGATTGATGGCGTATTTGTTGTTAGAATAGCTGAGCTGCAGATTTGTTTCGAAGCCAGAGGCCCTTTATTGAAAGGACTGAAGGGTTTTATACAGGTTTCTACTTCATTAACACATGTGTACATGTTATAGTTGGCTGACAGTTGAGGCTTTTTTAAAAGATGGTTTAGGAAATGGATGCTTCTGACATTAAATTCGAAACGAGATGAGACCATAGCCTGTATAAAAACATGGACGTAGTGTCCGTTAGAAGCCTGTATTAGACAAGAATGGGACAACATTCCTATTCCTAAACTTGAGCAACTTGTCTCCTCAGTCCCCAGACGTTTGCAGACTGTTATAAAAAGAAGAGGGGATGCCACACAGTGGTAAACATGGCCTTGTCCCAACTTTTTTGAGATGTGTTGATGCCATGAAATTTAAAATCAACTTATTTTTCCCTTAAAATGATACATTTTCTTTGTTTAAACATTTGATATGTCATCTATGTTGTATTCTGAATAAAATATTGAAATTTGAAACTTCCACATCGTTGCATTCTGTTTTTATTCACAATTTGTACAGTGTCCCAACTTTTTTGGAATCGGGTTTGTAATTTAAACGGATGAGTTATAAAAAAATTTACCCCCAGTTGTCATCAAGGGCAAAATTAACTATATAGACCAAAATAATTTTTTGAACCAGGCTGTAAACATGTTTTTTTCTGCTGTAAAGTTGGGCATTTTAACATGGGGAGTCTATGGGATTGACTCCCTTTTGCAGCCAGCCTCTAGCGGCCAGTTGACGAATTACAGTTTAAATCACTTCCGTGTTGGCTTCACGAGAGAGAGCGGGAGGTTGCCGCTTGGTTGTTATTGTCAACTAAAACTAAAGCAATTAAAAGTGTTTTCATTCATTGAAATAAAGAAACAAAATGGTGAAAAACTTAAGGAAAAACAAAAATGAGAAAAAAAAGCTGAATAGAAATAATAAAAACAACAAACACATAAAATTATTAAAACAAACTAAAATCAAAATGAAAATATCCAAATAAAATAATTCTAAATATGAATAAATACTATAATAGTATATAAATATCACTAAAATAACACTGATTAAAAGTATTTTTAAAAAGTTGATACCCAAGTTGCTACAGTGTCTGGGGACTGCAAACAGTTTACAAACTATATTACTGTTTGTTGCTTATTAATAATAATACATTTATCTATTGAACATTAGTATCTTACACACTAAAACATTTAACTATGACGTACTAAATTTTTTTGGTGAAATAATTTTAAACAAATTTAAAAAATAATAAATAAATTTTAAAGCTTTAAAAAAATCTATGAAATATAGCTTATGAATGGAGTAAATGCAAGTAAAAATTGTAATTAGATAATACATTAATAACTACATTTAGTACCATGAATAATAAACCTGAGTAGACCCAATGAGTACGAAAACTACACACACACACACATATATATATACAGTGGGTACGGAAAGTATTCAGACCCCCTTAAATTTTTCACTCTTTGTTATATTGCAGCCATTTGCTAAAATCATTTAAGTTATTTTTTTTTTCCTCATTAATGTACACACTTTTAATAAATCTGCAAAAATGTCAACAATTCTGTGTTTTTCTGTCAATATGGGGTGCTGTGTGTACATTAATGAGGGAAAAAAATGAACTTAAATGATTTTAGCAAATGGCTGCAATATAACAAAGAGTGAAAAATTTAAGGGGGTCTGAATACTTTCCGTACCCACTGTATATATATATATTAGTGCTGTCAAACGATTAATCACATCCAAAATAATTTACATATGTGTGTGTACTGTGTATATTTATCATGTATATGCATGTATATATTTAAGAAAAATAAGTTGTTTATATTTCAAATTTATTTATAATATAAATTATATGAATATAACTATATACATGTAAATATGTTTGAAATATATACTGTATCTGTGTGTATTTATATATACATAATAAATATACACCGTACACACACATATTATGTAAACAAACGCTTTTATTTTGGATGCGATTAATCGTTTGACAGCACTAACATATATATATATATACTGTATATATATATATAGAAATTATGTAGTTATTAATAAATACTATATATATATATATAAAATAAAAATTACCAAAGCACATGAAACGAGCTTAACCATATTGCTACTCTTTTAAATATATATAAAAAAGCAGTTTAACCACTGATCATTAGTAGCTTACATTCTAAAAACTTCACCTTTTTTTTGGTTTAAAATTAAAAATGAGCAAATTTTAAAGCTGTGAAATCAATGAAATGCAGTAGGCCCTATACCTTATGAACGGAGTAAATACAAGTAAAACATGTAATTGGATCAGTTTTATGCCTTCTGCCTAAGAACACGGTAAAATCACAGTAAAACATGGCTAATACTATCGCTAATACTGTTTTCACTTTACAAAAACAGACCAACATGTGAGTAATACAGGTGTTTTGTACATTTGCTATGGCAATGATGTACAAATGGTATCAGTCGGTAATACCATGGTACTCCAAGGCAGGGTCTTTCCATAGTACAGGGGTCACCAAACTTGGTCCTGGAGGGCCAGTGTCCTGCAGATTTTAGCTCCAACCCTAATTAAACACACTTGACGCAGCTAATCAAGGTCTTACTCGGTAGAATTGAAACTTTCAGGCAAACTCTGCAGGACACGGCCCTCCAGGACCGAGTTTGGTGACCCCTGTACTATGGAAAGACCCTGCCTTGGAGTACCATGTATTACCAACTGATACCATTACTGTACCATGGTACCGGCACTGTACTTTTATGTAAGGTTGAAGAGATAGCACAAGTGATGAATGAAAACAAAGAAACAATCAACATAAGATTGATAAGCTTTAATATGATATCAGTGCAGAGATACAACTTATTGGGTCAAATTTCCCATACAGTAATGTCAACAATAATCATAATAACAGTATCATAATAATGTCAATATACATTTAGCATATTAAAATAAGCACGTACTTGCTTTATTTATTTGATAAAAAACTGCCTATTTTATGCATTTATCTAATGTTGTCTTTAAAGTTGAAGAAAACCACAAAACCAATGGCGCACATAAGGGCAGTGTTATCTGAAATTCAGTGGCTTCAGGGGGCTCGGTCTAGTGAATGACCTTCATAGTAGTAGATATTATACAGACATACATGTACCAGCACTTTCTGCACATTCAAATGCACAACTCTCACGGTAACATCTTCATATGGCTGCACTGCTTTGAGAAAGATACGGCTTCACCATTTCCTCCTTTGGCATTAACATCGGAACATTCAAGTACTAAGTGGAGAACTGCATTGCTTTATAGTTTAGTGTTGAATGCTACATGATTCAATGGGCAGTGACCTAGATTTGCTGGTGTTAAGGCACCTGTAAGAGTTTAAATATGGGATTTTTGCCATTTACTAAAAGCGAACGCTATAGAAAGCATGTGCACATTGAGTCTAGATGTATCTGGTTTATTTGGGGAAAATATGCAGAATTTCACCCGACAACAATATAGTTCTTCCCTAGACGTGAAGATGAGAAGAGTCTGGAGAGATGCGTTATCTGTAACGTAACTGTCTATCACTCCAGCAGATAGGAGTATCAATCTATGGGAGTCTTGAGCATTGAAATGTCTGTGAGATCTAGTTTGAAATCTCTGTCTCTCTGACATCTGGTTTGTTCAAGGAGGTAAAACACTCAGACTGTTATGACATGTGCACTAAAATTTGCTGTAGGTAATATTAAAGAGAATATCACTAAAATATATATATATACATTATATCATGTGTGTGTGTGTGTGTTTGTGTGTGTGTGTGTGTGTGTATTGGCCACATTTGATATAATTTTACATAGAAGTACATATAAAAATTCTAAATATATTTTATTTTGGGGGTAAAATGTGACAAAAATAAATAAACTTTTTTACCTTTATTGTATATAATATGCGTGTTTGATTGGTCACATTTTACCCCAAAATGGGGGAAAAAAATTATATATATATATATATATATATATATATATATATATATATAATTTTTAGGTAAAATGTGACCAATAAAAATAAATAATTTTCTTAATTTCTTAACTTTTTATTTATTCTCATTGTTGTAATACAATGTTTTTTTTCCAACAGTATTTATTTAAATTCATAGAACAAAATAACACTTTCCACACACACTATATATATATATATATATATATATATATATATATATATATATATATATATATATATATATATAATTTTTAGGTAAAATGTGACCAATAAAAATAAATAATTTTCTTAATTTCTTAACTTTTTATTTATTCTCATTGTTGTAATACAATGTTTTTTTTCCAACAGTATTTATTTAAATTCATAGAACAAAATAAAATATTAAATAACTACTAAAAACTATGTATAAAACCATCATGTTTAAGTATTTTTTGTCTTTTTTTAAGCAATTATAATTGGGAGACTTTTGGGGGTAACTGTAACAAAAATAATGCAAGAAAATGTTAATAATGCTGAAAATATGCATAATTGTCTTATTATCCTATGATATAATTGGATTTCTTTTCCTCTGGAGTGAAACATGACCTGGACATGTTTTGTGTAGTTGTACACAGCCACACATCTCCAGTCTGCTCACAAAACACACTATCTGTCACTGGCTTCACTGGATGTTTCCAATAATCCAGCTATCCAGCCGCTAAACACTTTCATTATAAACTCCACGAAAACGAAGACTCCGTTTCTTAGGTTTAATCATGACAAGTGTTTAGCGGCTGGATAGCTGGATTATTGGAAACATCCAGTGAAGCCAGTGACAGTGAAAAGACATTACATCTCAATAGGCTGTGAAAGGTAAGATGGACTTGGATGTTAGGAACCGCATGGGCACCTTGCAGTGAACACCAAACTAATATGGCTTACTTCCTTTTAAACAGGGAGTCAGGGGTGGACTAGGTGGAAATTCAATTCACAGCCCAAAATGAATATCAAAATAAAAGTCATAAATTGAAATATTAAGTCCAACACACTCCCCTCCTGGGGTTCATAATACCCCACTTTAATCTTTGGCTTAACAACCGGATTGTGTGCCAAACCTCATCTTTGTACCATTAAACCTTAGCAATGTGTCAATCTCTTTTTCACCAGGGGTTTAGATTTACATTCAAATTGAACAGAAGATCTAAAGTGCAAATATGTGTTTAAGAATCATCATCATCCATTACTACATATCGCCACAGTCGTAACCAATAGTCTTAAGAAATAATTTAGATCCTTTATGATTCGACTTTAAAGACAACCTCAAGGCAATTCAAATAAAAAGAGAGTTAATGTTATTATTTATGTATTCATATGGGTCAGACTGCATGAAGCACCATCTTTAAACAACGCAAGAAATCACTAAGATTAAACTCTTTTTAAAGATCCAATATGCTACATAACGTCTAAAACAATTTAGTTTTATAAAAAAAAAAAAAAAAGAAATTCTCAAATTTTTGAACCAACTGTACTGGCCTGCCAATAATTGTAATATGCATTTGCACACTTCCAGAAAAAAATCAATTTCAAGAAAAACTCGATAAGGACTCTACTGAGTAGACAAGACAAAGTACCAGGACAAATAAATGCTTAACTTTATCATCAAAGTAGAAATCTATAGTAGAAATCTTAGAGCATCTTCCTATAAATATGTATGCTTACAGCAAAATTGACAAAAATATATGTTTTTAAAGACAATAAACCGAGATCAGAGACAGAAACACAGTATTGCCACTAATCGAACAAAGAAAGGCACATGAATAACATGAACACTGAAAGTGGTCAGTGAGGACAAGGCATAAAGACCCCATGAAACAGCTCGCGAGCACAGTTTTCTTTCCTTTATTTACATATTTCCTGTTGAAACACAAAGTTTTGGTTGGATTTTTTTTCTTTCTTTTTTTTTTTTACCAGGCTAACCATGATTTGCAACCATGACTGCAGAGAAAAGGACATTTCCATTTCAGAATTTGATTGAACAAATATTAAAACATTAAATATATGATCTTTTTAAAGTCTGTGCGACAAATATTCATTTTGTTAGCTTTTAGGAGTACACTAGCACAGTGGTTGCCAGCACAGGTGTAATTAAATAAAGCATCATTAAACTTGAATTAAAAGCAAAACTAAAGACGAAACTAATTTATGTGTTAAATTATAATAATGCAATGTCATTTTAGTGCTTTTTTCAATAATATTTGATTTAAATGGCTTTTTAAATTTAGTAGAACTTAATTTAATTTATTTCTCTTATATTTGTTTTGCCATGTCAGCACATCATATTAATTTAACTGCTTTTTTCAATAATATGTTATTTATTCATAATAAATCAAACTGCTTTTTAATTTAGTAGAATTTAAGGTAACACTTTACTTAAAGCCTTTATGTATAATGCATTATAAAGGGTTATTAAAGGGTATAATGCATTGTAATTATTCATTATGTGCATTGTAATACATTACATCGTGTTGAAAATAATTACAACCAAATTTAAAATGCATAGCGTAACAATGAACTGATAAGCGTTATAATGTAGTGGTTACAATTATTAGTTAGATTGCACAATGCATTATAAAGTGCATTACAAGGCATAATTAATGCATTAAAGATACTTTTATAATGCATTTTACATAAAGGCTTTAAGTAAAGTGTTACCGAATTTAATTGAATTAATTTCTTTCAGATTTGTTTTCTATCATGTTCATTTTAAGGGGTTTGTTTAGAGAATACTACCTACCTAAAGCATAATAACAAGGGTCACTGTATTAGACCAGGTTGTTTTTTGTCAAATCTGGCAACCCTTCACTCAGAGTGAACGTGTTTGTGCAAGTGGAAAGACAGCAGCACATGTATGAAGAGCAGCTATTGTTAATGCTGATTGAATTATTTAATAAAACATCTTTGGAAACCACTGCATTAGTGTATAGATGAGCTCAAAACTAGCCTTTTGATTTCATGGGGTCTGTAATGATGTGTCAGAGGTAGGAAAGTTAGAAAAAATAAAAGAAATTAGAACATTTTAAAACAAGTAGCTTACAGTAGATTCTTTTTTGCTTTTCTTCTCTGACATTGATAGAGGAAAAAAAAGGAGAGTATGCTGAAAACCGCTTCGCCGAGTGATCTGACAAGCAGAGACACAACGCAACATCATTTCAACTCCTACAAAATTACTTAAATTAATTTCCGAAACCGTCTTGTAACTAAAAAAAATAGCACATGTATATAATTTATGAAGACGTAGACAATAAAAATAGAATCAAAGCTACATTTGTCATGTATGCGCTCAGGTAGATATGACTGTGAGAGGGTGTTTGTGGGATGGGCTAAAGCTGGGATGGTGAGTGTGAGATGAGCGATAGGGTTCGGGGGAAAGTGGGACTGCATTTCTGTGGAGAAACCGGTCTAAGTGGCCTGGTCTAATGCTCTTAGGAGGTCACTGCCCTGCAGCAAATGAAGATTGCCTTGCAATGGGACGTTGACCTCGCAGTCGTAACGCGTCAGTTCAGGCAGAGAGTAGGTCTCGAAGGAGGCCCCGATAAGACGACTCGCGATTCCTGCAAACACAAGCGGTTCTGAGAATCAGCATTCACAGTGCATGACGTATGTACGAGCAGATGCGTGTCTGTGTCGGTTCAGAACTCACCATCCATCTTGGAGGAAGGCTGCATGTTGAACTCTCTGTAGTTACAGCACTCTTCTCTAAAGCTCTTTGTCGCTTGTCCGGCCTGATTCCCTGAATACTGGGTCTTCCTGTGCTGGTGGTCCATGCCTCCATTAGGGGCCATGCCTTTGTCTAGATATAAACACATTTGATTAGCAATTGATATTGGATTTGTCTGCAATACACATGCTAGACATTGATAGTTGGTGGGTGCTAAAGTGTTCTTTTGGCATGATTTGCTCTGATCGGTGTAGATTTCTCTGTAGAATCATTTTTTATTATTAATAATAATAAAGCATTTTCGGTGTAATACCTGATTTTCTGTCCATAACGGCACAGCTCTCATTCCGAAGTCTCTTCCACATTGGCTGTTGTGATTTTGTGATGGGCGGCTCATTCTAAAACATACAGAGAGCATGTGGTGACTTATAATTTAAACATAAATATCACCCAAAACAAAAATGTAAAACTATAATTTCAAAGTGTTTCAAATGTTTGGATACACTTGATCTAATTGACATTATTTTATGATTTTATAAAATCTTTTAAAGAGAGGTTTATGATTAAATGCTTGAGAGTTTGCCAGGTAAACACAAATTTATTTGAAAATGGAGTGGATAATGAAGGAAAGGCAGCCAACAAATGTCCAGGACATCTTTCAAGCTAAAAATATAAGGTACTAAATAAAGTACTAATACAAATTATTAGTACTAAAATAGTACGAACAAAAAATAAGTAGTAGTTCAAAGTTTTGACTGGAAGTGTGCGTTTGAAAAAATAAGCAAACCATGTCGTTTTATTTATTTAATAGATCATTATTTTCAGGACAGTAAGCAGTTAATATTTTCAGTTTCTCTCGCTCTCTTTTTTACTTATTGCATTTTAATTTAAACAATATTACTGTAATACAATTACCTTCATAAGTACTTTACCATTAGGTTGGTAAGAATATTTCTGGCATAATAATAAAGACAATTTTAGAGGGTAAATATGCAACAAAAAAAAATACAAATGAACCAATCAAATTTCCTTTGTGAAATATAATTAATAATTATTTATTAATGTTTAGATTAATAATTTATTGCATTATACACTACCGATCAAGTTTCTTATGCTCACCAAACCTGCATTTATTTGATCAAAAATACAATAAATGCAGCAGCAATACTGCAAAATATTATTACAATTTAAAACAATGTTGTCTAGTTTAATATATTTTAAAATGTAATTTATTCCTGTGATGCAAAGCTGAATTTTCAGCATCATTACTCCAGTCTTCAGTGTCACATAATCCTTCAGAAATCACTCTGATATACTAAAAACATTAAATATAATGTTAAATATGAACAAACCATTGTCATCTGTGTGAACGAGCGCTTGAAATTGTTAGCGAGAGCAAGTCGAGCTGGACTTATATCTCTGTAGTTCTGCACAAAGTTCTCCATGGGCCTGTGAAACAAAGACCGGAGTCATCCAGTGCAAATCTAAAGATAGCAGCATATGTTATTTTATAAGACCGAACCCAGAGAAACACCCTGTAATATGCAGAATCACCTTTGCAAATAAGGCGCCATTCGATTTGCTGGCACAGTTTGGCAAGAGCGCTTTGCAGCTAAAGGATCCATCATTCCAGCCTTGCTGGGTAACGGAGGGTCAGGCGGCCACTGCAGATTCTGACGGCCTCCCATAGAGGACAGCGGGGTGCTGGCGGGGTCATGGTAGGGAGGCATCTGCATGGGGCCCCTGCTGTAGGGTACAGATGGCCAGGACTCCACAGAGCCTCTGTTGATGCTCTGCTTGTCCCCTCCTGAACTCATGTTGGGCTGGAAGTGGGCTGCTGAAGGGGAACTCAAGGGTTGGAAGAGGCTTGTGATGTTGCTGAAGCTCTGCTGGTTGGTACCCAGGGCCCCGATCTCAGATGACGGATCCTCCTGGCAGATGGGATTGAGCTGGAAGTCCTCACCATCCATGGGGATGTAGGGAGCCAGAGTCTCCAAGTCCAGATCATTCAGGTCAGTCTGGAAGGTCACAGGGAGAGGTCAAAGGTCAGCAAGTCTGGATTCTACATGGAACACCTGATTTTGTGTTTTTCATAATAGTTGACATTAAAAGGATCACGAGGAATCAAAATATCTCTGGATAAGATAAAAGAGAACCTTCAAAAGAGTTTTTTTTCTTTCAGAAATGAAAAAAGGGACTGCCAAAACAAATCAAAACAAAACATAAAACAAACAAAAAACACTCACATCTATTTAAAATAACAAAAAAAACGTACTGTTTTTGAAACAAAAAAACTAAACAAAAAACTCTTATTTGTTTAAATATGCATTTGTTTAAAAGTGTTTATATACAGTATATATTTAACGGGATTTACATTTCTCATGATCTTATCATACCTTTGCTTGAAGGTTTGGCAGGCAAATACAAACTTTTTTTAAAATTTATTTTATTTAATGGATGAGACTGGATTAAGAAAAGGCAGCCAACAAGTGCTCTATGTGGGAACTTTTAAATATATATTTTTAAATATTTAAAAATGTTTTTTAAAATTAAAATAATAATAATAATAATATTTTTCCTGTCATATTTAAGATTTCTTCGAGATTTTAACCAGTTATAATCTCAGTGAAATATGTACATATAAATATTAAAAAGTATGACGTACTTCATATTAAATATAAAAGCATTATTGATATTACAGTTTGGATATTGTACAACCTTTTGGTTGCAGGGAGTCTTTGTCTCTTGTGTGTCCAAGGAAAACAGTTTCTCGGTCAGCTCCACCTTCAGGTCACTGTCCACTGAGGTGTAGTAATCTCCAGGACTGCTGGGCTGTTCAATAAATAACATACTCTATGACGACATACTGTACAGTAATCAATGTTTTATGCAAACAAAATATGTGGCGATGAGAAGATGTAGTATTTGTGTTTACTGTAGAGCAGCTGCTCAGGCTGGGAGTTGTACTGCTGGCCGGCAGAGCCTGAGGCACAGAGAAAGTGCCGGCCATCTTGGCCATGTCTCCAGCGTAGCTTGTCTTGTGTCCATCATGAACAGAGTGAGAGACAGCAGGGGCAACAGCAGACACTTTGCTGTACATCGGGTGCTCCTCATACTGGGGGTTACCTGAAAGAAAGAAGAATGAATTGAGCAGATGAAGATTTGTATTGTAGGTAACGAGGTGTGGCATAAAAAAAGTGTGATAGACCAATATATCAGCCGGGCTGATTTACAAGCTGTTTTTATTTGGCCATTTTGAGATTGTACTGTCAGATGACCCTGTCAGCTTGACTGATTAAAAAAAGGCTGCAGTTGTGTCAGTCTTACAAAACAGTAGTTGTAGCTGCTTTATACATTACGTTGGTGAGAATATTTGCTAACACTTTTAATATTTTTAGTATAGGGACCAATTCTCACTATTAACTAGTTGTTTATTAGCATGCATATTACTACCATATTGGCTGTTTATTAGTGCTTATAAAGCATGTATTAATGCCTTATTCTGCATGATCATATTTTAGATCCCTTAACCCTACCCAATACCTAAACTTAACAACTACCTTGCTAACTATTAATAAGCAGCAGATTAGGAGTTTATTGAGTTAATAGTAGATTAATAGTGAGAACTGGTCCCCAAACTAAAGTGTGACCAAATATTTGTTAGCATTATAATAAAGATAATTTTAAGGGGTAAATATCCTGAAAAATCCAAATGGCTCTAATTGATACCCTTTGTAAAACATTGGTTTATATATATATATATATATATATATATATATATATATGAGAATAAT
>NW_015505261.1:1583319-1592245 GCF_001515645.1 Sinocyclocheilus grahami | reverse complement strand
AGCACATAATAATGCATTATTCTGCATGAAACCTATGCAATACCTAAACTTAACAACTACCTTGCTAACTATTAATAAGCAGCAGATTAGGAGTTTATTGAGTTAATAGTAGATTAATAGTGAGAACTGGTCCCCAAACTAAAGTGTGACCAAATATTTGTTAGCATTATAATAAAGATAATTTTAAGGGGTAAATATCCTGAAAAATCCAAATGGCTCTAATTGATACCCTTTGTAAAACATTGGTTTATATATATATATATATATTAAGGGGGTCTGAATACTTTCCGTACCCACTGTATATATATATATATATATACACACACACACACACACACGTATATATATACACACACACATACATATATATACAGTATGTATTTGAATACATTTTAAAATGTAATTTATTTCTGATGCAAAGCCAAATTTTGTCAAATGATCCTTCCAAAAAAAAACAAAAAAATATTTGAATATGTTGATTTCTTGCTCAGTAAACATTTTTTTATTTTTCTAAATGTTAAAATCAGTGCCATTTCATATTTCATATTTCATATGAACAGCATTTGAAATGGAAATCTTTTGTAACTTTTGAGGAATTTAATGTGGTTTTCCTGAATTAAAGTATTAATTTTCTGTTTCTGTTTTCTTTTGACTGAGAGAAAGAAAGAAATACATCTATAAAACAACACTACAAAAGAAAATGGCTGTATATTTATTCACCTTGAACAACTGTTGTGTACGTCTTATGTGCTTTCTTCCACCCTGTTCCCTAGATATTGGTACTATTGATACATATCGTTCCAAAACTACAAAAAAAGAAGACCGTTCTCACCAAAGTCAAGAGAGATGATGGTGTCACCAGGTGTAGGTGCCAGCTGGGTGAGATCCTCAGGCTCCTCTTTGAGTTTGGTGCTTGGACTGAAGAAACAGTTCAAGTGCTGAGGCTTGAACAGAGACTCAGTCTGGTCCATACAGAAGATCATAGACTTCTCCTCAACATCACTAAGAAAAGAGAGTCTGATAAGTATGACTGATGGCTGTACATACAACACTGCTGAGAGAGAAAGTCACAAGCGTGTGCATCACCATGCCTCAAATGAGCTGTGTGAACATTCATCAGTTTCCTCCTTTGTGTTCCACAGAAAAAAATAACGACATAAATGGTTTGGAACAACATGAGGGTGACTACATTTTTGGATGAACTATCCCTTTAAGTTGTATTTTTTGTCTTTAATTGGATTACAAGCGTCGATGAGCAGAGAACAGAAAGTTCCAGACCGCAGATGCAGTACAAACATCACATCACAAGCTTTGTCACCTTTCATTTTTTTGCGTTACCTCAGCACGTAGTTCACGCACACAATGCACTGGGGCTGGGAGTTGCGACTGTTGTAGATGACGGTACCCTGGGTCTCCACCCACACATAGCCCCCATTCTTAGCCAACATCCTGTACTGACCGCTCACCGCCTGGCCCTTAGTGCACACTAGTGAGGGAAGAAGAGAAAATAACATCTTGAGAACACATGCATTTCCTAAAATTGACTTTTGTGCTGACATTTTGATTTAACGGCTGGTCCAAATGTTTTCTCAGCCATTAGACATGAGGATCTCTAAGAGGGTCTTTGGTAGCTATAACAAACCGGGACAGACAGCCAGACCCATCAACGGAAAGCTAACATAAGCAACAGGACAAACAGAGAGACGCAGACAATGAGGGATTGCTGATCTGAGTTTTGATAGTCTGTCTCCGTGGCACGTTCGCCCTGGACTCGGTCCAGATCTGCCGTGGGAAAGCATTGGTTTCAGGTCAAGCAGTTCACTCCCGGCCTGTGCATGCGCTGCTCTGCAGGACGGCCACGTTGCGGAAAGCCTTGCGACTTTATACAAGCGGTCGGAAAGGAAGTCGCATAGAAAGACGCAGGTTCTAAGAGGAGGCCAGTGTCCCTGTGTCAACGAGCTTGGTCCTTCCAAAGGCCCCGCTAACAATTTAAAACATTTGCTTATATTCCTACTGAGTCGTTGAAAAAAATGTCCATGTTTTCTCATCCTTATGCATGGTTTTTAAAAATAGCGGGAAGATATTTTTATACATCCACTACTGTTCAAAAGTTGGGTCTGCATGATGTTTTTAAAAGACCTCATCTAGGCTACATTCATTTGACAGTAATATTGTGAAATATTTTTACAATTTCAAATAGTTATGTTCTATTTGAATATATTTTAAAATGTAATTTATTTCTGATGCAAAGCTGAATTTTCAGCATCATTACTCCAGTCTTCAGTGTCACATGATCCTTCAGAAACCATTCTAATATGCTGATTTGCTGCTCAAGAAACATTTCTTATTGTTTTTAATGTTGGAAATGTTGTTGTGCTGATTAATATTTTTGTGGAAACCATGCATAAACATTTTGTTCAGGATTCTTTGAGAAACGTAGTTAAAAAGAACAGCATTTATTTGAAATATACATTTTTGTAAAATTATAAATGTCTTTACTGTCACATTTGATCAATTTAATGCATTCTTACTGAATAAAAGTATTTTTAAAATCCACACATTTTGAATGATACTGTACATCCTGAACTGACTTGAGCTAAATAATGACACTATCGTCTTTCAGAGCTGCTGTTCAGCAGATGAATGGTCTCCACAGTTGAGTTTCCATAATTGATTCTACTCTTCTTCCCGTTTACGTCTGTGAAGCTGCGTTGACACAGTCTGTATTGTATAAAGCGCTACAGAAGTAAAAGTGACTTGACATTCTTGTTATTTTAATTTATGAAGCAATATATATGCTACTTATAGAGCAGGTTCATATTGCCAACTAAAGTCTAAGCATTCACCATTAGTAACTGTTTGTTTTGCATAACAGTGCACACATTTATGATTTGCTTGGCACACAGAAAGAGTTTGGTAGGGTGTTTTGCATTGAAACTTTTGTGTTTAGGTTTATTAGGTTCTTATTTAATTAATTCTCTTTGTTTTTCTTGTTTCTTTGCTTTCATATATGACAAAAAAAAAAGGGTTTGCAGTGGAGATGTAACGAGGTGCAAATTTTGTAATAAAACGAATGCAGAACAAAGTTTGAGTGGGGAAACAGAAAATCACTTATACAAAGAGTGCTTCTCAATGCATACGCATGTTCGCTCTGAGAAATATACAATCTATAAGCCTGTGTCTTAAAATATAGAAATGTTTTTTTTTATGGTCGTTTGATAAATGATGGAAGCTCTTAGAAAAGTTCAAGTGATTAGAAAAGAAAGAGACAAATAAGTGGTGAAAGCACAGTCACGAGGCAGCTCCAATCCAGATCAACACTTTTTTTTCTCCTCTACACACTTTGAAAAGACTCTAATTACATGTTAACGTCACGGTGGACAGAAGCCACTCCACATCCAGCATCTGATTAGGGAGCAATCTGGGACACCTGGCGCGCACCGTAGCTGTGTTCTTATCTCTTCTGTCACCCCTAATGGGGTACAAAATGTCCTAATAGCTGCTCCGGTCATCCTTAATAGAACCAATCCAATAAGGCTCTTTTGAATCGTATTCATAACTCAAACATGCATGCGAAATGCAATTTGTCTCAAATAGAATTTGACTCAGGAGGGCTGGCGACCTCAGTAATATAGACACATATATACATATACACATAAATACATATATACATATACACACATACATATATATATATATATATATTGTTGTTTGCTGTGCGTGGACAGTCTGTGTTTGTAGACCTGTGTTTGTAAGCAGCACCTCTGCTTAGCAAGAAAGAGACAGATAAATGAAAGCTAAGGCAATTAGGTGCACGCAGCATGTTGATAAAGTAAAAAAAAAGTGAGAGGAGAGCAACTATGACTGATGTATATATGCTATGTGTTGAAATATAATAATAATATTGAAATATAATAATAAATAATATTATTTAATATTATTATTAATATCATTTAACTGAAGATATTGTTTGCAGTCTTTTTTAAGTATAATCAGTGGATAACAAAGGAAAAACAGCAAACAAGTGCCCAGATATCGTACAAGTTAAAATATAAAGTTTTTTTTGTTTAATAGTTTTTTGTCAATGCAAAATTCCCATTCTATTTATTATGAGTTTATTATTCTAAACTGTGGAAACAGTAATATTACTTTTCTCTTTTTTTTTAAAGAAACATTTAATTTGCAAAAAACTAAATCCAAATCCAACCTCCCCTCCCCATTTTATTATTTATAATAAAATAAAAAAAATACATATAAAAAAAATATATATAAGCACTATTTAATAATGTTTAGATTAATACTGCAAAAGTTAAAAATATATTTTTTTACATTTTTTTTAAAAGAAGTCTCTTATGCTTACCAAGGCTGCATTTATTTGATCAAAATATTACAATTTAAATGAACTGCTTTCCATTTCCATACTGTTTTTTTTATTTGAATATATTTTGAAATGAATTGTATTCCTGTGATCAAAGCTGAATTTACAGCATCATTACTCCAGTCTTCAGAAATCCTTCTAATAGGCTGATTAACTGCTTAAGACACGTTTCATATTTTTTTTACATTTTTTTTAAAAGAAGTCTCTTATGCTTACCAAGGCTGCATTTATTTGATCAAAATATTACAATTTAAATGAACTGCTTTCCATTTCCATACTGTTTTTTTTATTTGAATATATTTTGAAATGAATTGTATTCCTGTGATCAAAGCTGAATTTACAGCATCATTACTCCAGTCTTCAGAAATCCTTCTAATAGGCTGATTAACTGCTTAAGACACGTTTCATATTATTATCGATGTTGAAAACAGTTGATATTTTTGTGAAAACTCTGATACAAACATTTTAAATGTAAATCTTTTGAAAATTATAAATGTCTTTACTGTCACTTTTGATCAATTTAATGCATCCTTGCTGAATAAAAAGTACTAATTTCTAAATTCTAAAATGATCGACAGGCAAAGACCATTTCTGATTGGCTAAGAAAGTGTGCGCCTTTTTTTTTTTTACAATCTGGACACCTATTTCAGTAATATCTGTCATGCGTGTTATTCTGATTAAACTGCTTTTCAACAAAAGGTTTAATTAGACAATGCACAATGAACGGGATTCAGGGTATTATGAGACCACTGGTAAAAGAGGTCAATAGCTTTATGCATTCAGAAAGAAAGCAAGTGTGAATGTGTATGCGTGCGTGCGTGTGTCTGTGTATGTACATATAGACATGTAGTGGTGAAGTAGCAGATATCAGACAGCAGTTGCACACAGAGCGTGTGTTTAAGGCTGACTTGTTCTGTGTTGAAGGGTTGAAACAGTAAACCTCGCCACCTGTGCTGACCTGATCCACCGCTCTTTCTCAGATGCTCGACCCCAGCTCCTGCTTTCTAACCACACTCTCTAATCCTCTTCTCATGGCACCGCTTGATGCACGCAATGGCAAGGCGATGTTAGGAGTGTGTGTTGAGTGTAGCAGTCATATGATTATACATGTGGATGTGATTTTCTTTCCTTAAATATGGTCAATTATTTCCCAATAACACATGCTTGAAGTGTGAAAGAGAGAAAAGGTTTCCGGTCATCTCACACAAGGGTGCAAATGAATGACACGTACGGTTCTGGTGGCTTTTGGTGACGCTGTCGGAGTCCAGAGCATGATAGAACTCATACGCCGACCGGCCCAGAAGATCTTCAGGACTGTAACCCATCAACTCAGTAACTCTGGAAAAAGTGAGAGGCAATTAACATTACAAACACACACACATTAACACACACACAACTGCACAAAAGCTCTCAGCTATTTTCTTTGATCTGCACAAGCTTAGTATTTTTAAGCCAATTTAATAATGATTCATTTCATGTGATTTGTTTGGCTGACATCAAAAAGTGGAGTTTCAGAGGCCTCGTGTTTGCTGAGGGTGAATATTTAGAATTTATGAGCCATAATCTAACATAATATATTTAAAATCTCTTTACTTTAAAGGATAATATATGACTGAACACTGAAAATATGATTTTTCAAAATTGTAAATAAAGATTACTGGAGTAAGATTTCTAAGAAAAAGACTAATTCAAATTTTACACTTCAAACTTTGTTTAATTGAATGTGTTACTTGCAATTTCTATGTAATTTATTAAATGTAAATTATTTTTTTCAGGGTAGACTGAGAAAATTTGGCACTGGCCATTTTAAATTTATAATATTTAGTAATATTATCAATTTAACTAAACAAAATGTAGACCAAATAACCATAATGATGCTATCCTCTTCTTTAGCCGCTTTACTGAAATTTAATTAATTTCATAATTGATTAATTTTACATTATAAAATACACAATAATTGTCGTTAATTGTGACGACTTTAAATATTAAATTAAACATGCTGAAGGGAAAGTGAGCTCTATACTAACAGCTATCGTAACTATCCTATATATATCCAATTAAATCAATATAAAATATAATAAAATTAATTATTTTTAATAAAATAGTTTTGTAGTTTGGACAGAAAAATTGCGTGGTAAACCACACTAAAAGTCATTGCTAATAATAATAATAATAATAAAATAACAACTAAGAAAAAATTGTCTCATTATGTAAAACTAATTTATTTCTACATAACAGTTCTAGTTACTGTGCTAATGTGTTCATGCCCTCTCCACTGTCATTTTGTGTAACGGTTATGTGATTTTGTGTAAAGAATGTGACATGAGTATTATTTAGTTCTGAAAGTGTGTGTTTAGTGCATTGAGTTGATCCTTGTACTGAAGTTACATAACAGCAGACAGCTGCAGATCACGGACTCTGTATGCAGGAGTGTGTGTGTGTGTGTGTGTCTGCAGGCCTCGGTTTATTAAAGAGCCTTCTATTCACCAGTCATTGAACTAACCACATCTGAGCTGATGAGGCACAAACACACACACACAGACACATAGACACACATAGACACACAGACGCAGGTTTGTTTTTGTACATTTTGGGGACATTCCATAAGCGTAATGGTTTTTATACTGTACAAACCGTATTTTCTATTGCCCTACACCTAAACCTACCCCTTACAGGAAACTTTCTGCATTTTTAGATTTTCAAAAAAACTCATTCTGAATGATTTATAAGCCTTTTGAAATATGGGGACACTCAAAATGTCCTCATAAATTACCTTCTCGTTGTAATACTGGTTATACCAATGTCGTTATGCAAATTTGTGACCTCAAAAATCTAAAAAATGCACGCACACACACACACACACACACAGTATAGGGGCTGAGCAAAGTCTGCACCAATCAAAAGGCAGTGTTTGGGTTTTTTTTTTTTTTGGAGAAAAATTTGAAAAACTGAGAAATGAGGAAAAACTAAGCAAACACCATTTTGAAATACACAGAGGTTGTTTAATGAAGGCCTTGGACCCCATCTTATATCTTTCCATAGACACTCTGCTCCAAAAATTAAATAATCATGATTCAGACCAATCTTCTCTGAATCTGTGTGAGCTGACATCACAATAATGACCATAATTACCATTGGATGGGAGCTGGAATACATTAAATGACCCTACTTTTCTCTTATTCTGCAAGGTGACATAAGTCTCTTGTTAATTGTTTTATATTAAATATATTTTACATTCAATGTATATATTATTCAGATACTAATATAGTATGTTATTCTGAATCTCTGGTGTTTGTTAAACATTGTGCTGTAAATTCTCTAACTTCATTAGCAGGGAAGCAGGTTTAGAGCTGTGGTCTGGTGTGGAGATTATTGGGTGGAGACATTAATCACAGAAAACATGACGGTGAACACTTTGAACCGTGTGTGTACTGTGTGGAGAACAGCGAGTTCTTTGTCAGAGGAGACAAGAGGAAATGTTACGGTGTAAACGATGGTTTAATGATGCCACTGGGAGTCACTCATTTCCACTACGCCACTGCTTGTTTGGGCATGGAGTGTCAACCACATTTTATTTACCCAATTAAGTGTCATTTCAAGTAGTGCCCATTCACATATTCACCCTGCTGCTGCTGCTGACGACCTTTATATTTTGACTCATTTGCTTTAAAGACATTTTCTTCCTACTACCAGTGTTGTTATTGTTAACTAAGCCTTTAAGTTTTTTTTTTTTAAATTGAAATAAAGCTGAAATAAAACAAAATATACATAAAACATTTTATTTAAATGTTGTCTTGGCAACTAATTGAAATAAAATAAGTTTAGGTCGAAGTAAACTGACTAAAAATGAAACTAAAATATAAATAAAAAATTATAAATATAAAAATAAGTATTAAATAATAATAATAAAATAATAAAAACGACAAAAGCACATAAATATACTAAAATTTAAATGAAAACTGAAAATATAAATATAAAGGTTAATTCAAAGTATTTATAACTGCTATAACAGCAAAAAAGCTAAATAAAAAAAAAATTAAAAAAAATAAATCATTCTATCTATCTATCTATCTATCTATCTATCTATCTATCTATCTATCTATCTATATCTGTCTGTCTATATCTATCTATCCATCCATCCATTTATCTATCTATCTATCTGTGTCTATATCTATATCTATCTATCTATCTATCTATCTATCTGTCTGTCTGTCTATCTATCTATATCTATATCTATCTATCTATCTATCTATCTATCTATCTATCTATCTATCTATATCTATATCTATATCTATCTATCTGTCTGTCTGTCTATATCTGTCTGTCTATATCTATCTATCCATCCATCCATTTATCTATCTATCTATCTGTGTCTATATCTATATCTATCTATCTATCTATCTATCTATCTGTCTGTCTGTCTATCTATCTATATCTATATCTATCTATCTATCTATCTATCTATCTATCTATCTATCTATCTATCTATCTATCTATCTATCTATCTATCTATCTATCTATCTATCTATCCATCCATCCATCCATCCG
>NW_015505261.1:1575414-1581406 GCF_001515645.1 Sinocyclocheilus grahami | reverse complement strand
TATCTATCTGTCTCTATCTATCTATCTATCTATCTATCTATCTGTCTGTCTGTCTATATCTATCTATCTATCTATCTATCTGTCTGTCTGTCTATATCTGTCTGTCTATATCTATCTATCTATCTACCTATCTATCATTCTATCTATCTATCTGTCTGTCTATATCTATCTATCTATCTATCTGTCTGTCTATACAGAGAGAGAGCGAGAGAGAGAGTTTGTTTATTAATTTATTATTTATTTTAGTTAAATGTTTAAAATGTTGCGGTAGAACTTTTCAAATGTTTTATTTTATTTGCCATTTTATTTGTCATCTTTATTTTATATTAATAAACTAATACATTTATATTTTGCTTACTTTTAATCATTTTGATTATTTAATGTTTATTTATAAAAAATAGAAATCACACAAAACAGGGATTTTAATTGATTAAAACATACAGAGTTTCAAATATGGTAAACCTCATAAACTGAAAATAAAATAAAATGCTTACATTCAGTTTTATTTTATTATTTGATGACTATCCTCTATTGATGGTGTCTAGTATCAGAATTGTCAACAGGATTGATGTTAATGAGTCTCAACTCACAATACAATTCTTATGCTGCACTCCTGAACGTGGGTTTGTGTGTTTGTACCTGTCATCACAGTAAGTAAACTTCATGTCCATGCTGTGGCGACTCAGGAAGGTCTTGCTGTCGAGCGGCGTGTCGATGTTTGATGGATGGGCGATGGGCTCACACATCATGACCACACAGGAGAGAGGCGGCTCTTTAAATCCACACAGCACTCGTGCGGGACAGCCGTTACACACCTTCAGGTGCCCTGTGCAGTGCAGCACCTGAAAGAACAACCGGCACCTTTATAAAGCCTCACGACCGACGTCTGACTCCAGGCCAGCAATTATGGTAAAGAGAACCTATTCACCTTCCAGCTGGCTGACTTGAGGTTGACGGTGCGCCCGCGATTCGTGACTGTGCATTTCATTCTCATGAAGAAATCCCTCTCTGTGCTCAGCTCCTTGCCTTTCTTTCCCATGCCTGTAGATTAACACACACACACACACACACACACAGAGAGAGAGAGAAACGTAAAGAGCGTCTTCAGTTTAGACATGGGCCAAAAATCCCAGGAAAACATTCCTAGCATTCTCCTTCCGTGCAAACGGAAGCCTAAACTCAACACAAATATTTTTTCTTTGGTTATCAAATTCCAAAAGATCTTACAGCACTTTCAGCTTTTGATATTATCACTTTTATAAAAATAAATGTGTAAGCTAAAACCAAGCAGAATTACAAGCTGAAGTAAAATATGACTGTTTGAACAGTTAATGCAGTATAAATGCATATCTTGTTCTTAGCGAACAGTTTGCCATTAGGCTTTCCCTCATGTTTTGCACAGAAGTGACAAGCGTTCAAAGAACAGTTTGTGTTCCACAGAAGAAAAGAATCATTCATGATTGAAATGACATGAGGTTGAGTAAATGAGGATCATTTTAAATTTTTGGGTAAACCTTTTCTAAGTGTTTTATTTTATTACCACTTTTTATTCCATTATAATGGTTTAATTTAAATTTTAGTCATCAAAAAGCAAAAAACGTATACAATTTAACAACAATTTAATACAATCTGAAGAAAAACTATTTTTAGGGCCTTATGAAATCCCTTTTATGTATTTAAAATAATTTAAAAATAATAATAAAAAAGTTATTTTCCTTTTTTTTTTTGTAGATTCCATTCTTTTCTGTTGTAATTTTTTTGGGGATTCCATTTTAATGGTTTCATTTAAATTTCAGTAATCAAAAAGCATGTCTAAATAATTGAAATAATTAAACAAACGATTTAACAACAAATTATTAAAGAAAAATTACATTTATAGGGCCATCTAAAATCCATTTGATTTTTTCCCAAATTATGCTTTTTAATTTATCTGGAGTCTGTTTCAATAAATATAATTAAAGGTTAATAATTCTATCTATCTATCTGTCTGTCTATACAGAGAGAGAGCGAGAGAGAGAGTTTGTTTATTAATTTATTATTTATTTTAGTTAAATGTTTAAAATGTTGCGGTAGAACTTTTCAAATGTTTTATTTTATTTGCCATTTTATTTGTCATCTTTATTTTATATTAATAAACTAATACATTTATATTTTGCTTACTTTTAATCATTTTGATTATTTAATGTTTATTTATAAAAAATAGAAATCACACAAAACAGGGATTTTAATTGATTAAAACATACAGAGTTTCAAATATGGTAAACCTCATAAACTGAAAATAAAATAAAATGCTTACATTCAGTTTTATTTTATTATTTGATGACTATCCTCTATTGATGGTGTCTAGTATCAGAATTGTCAACAGGATTGATGTTAATGAGTCTCAACTCACAATACAATTCTTATGCTGCACTCCTGAACGTGGGTTTGTGTGTTTGTACCTGTCATCACAGTAAGTAAACTTCATGTCCATGCTGTGGCGACTCAGGAAGGTCTTGCTGTCGAGCGGCGTGTCGATGTTTGATGGATGGGCGATGGGCTCACACATCATGACCACACAGGAGAGAGGCGGCTCTTTAAATCCACACAGCACTCGTGCGGGACAGCCGTTACACACCTTCAGGTGCCCTGTGCAGTGCAGCACCTGAAAGAACAACCGGCACCTTTATAAAGCCTCACGACCGACGTCTGACTCCAGGCCAGCAATTATGGTAAAGAGAACCTATTCACCTTCCAGCTGGCTGACTTGAGGTTGACGGTGCGCCCGCGATTCGTGACTGTGCATTTCATTCTCATGAAGAAATCCCTCTCTGTGCTCAGCTCCTTGCCTTTCTTTCCCATGCCTGTAGATTAACACACACACACACACACACACACAGAGAGAGAGAGAAACGTAAAGAGCGTCTTCAGTTTAGACATGGGCCAAAAATCCCAGGAAAACATTCCTAGCATTCTCCTTCCGTGCAAACGGAAGCCTAAACTCAACACAAATATTTTTTCTTTGGTTATCAAATTCCAAAAGATCTTACAGCACTTTCAGCTTTTGATATTATCACTTTTATAAAAATAAATGTGTAAGCTAAAACCAAGCAGAATTACAAGCTGAAGTAAAATATGACTGTTTGAACAGTTAATGCAGTATAAATGCATATCTTGTTCTTAGCGAACAGTTTGCCATTAGGCTTTCCCTCATGTTTTGCACAGAAGTGACAAGCGTTCAAAGAACAGTTTGTGTTCCACAGAAGAAAAGAATCATTCATGATTGAAATGACATGAGGTTGAGTAAATGAGGATCATTTTAAATTTTTGGGTAAACCTTTTCTAAGTGTTTTATTTTATTACCACTTTTTATTCCATTATAATGGTTTAATTTAAATTTTAGTCATCAAAAAGCAAAAAACGTATACAATTTAACAACAATTTAATACAATCTGAAGAAAAACTATTTTTAGGGCCTTATGAAATCCCTTTTATGTATTTAAAATAATTTAAAAATAATAATAAAAAAGTTATTTTCCTTTTTTTTTTGTAGATTCCATTCTTTTCTGTTGTAATTTTTTTGGGGATTCCATTTTAATGGTTTCATTTAAATTTCAGTAATCAAAAAGCATGTCTAAATAATTGAAATAATTAAACAAACGATTTAACAACAAATTATTAAAGAAAAATTACATTTATAGGGCCATCTAAAATCCATTTGATTTTTTCCCAAATTATGCTTTTTAATTTATCTGGAGTCTGTTTCAATAAATATAATTAAAGGTTAATAATAATAAAAAATATCTAATGAATTGGATTTTTTTTTAATAGGAAACGTTTTCTTTGTTTTTCCAGAAATTTTGTGTTGTCTTAATTTACAATTTTTCCAGATTTATGATTTAATACAAATTTATCATCAAAAACGGTGGTTATTAAATAAACATTACTATTTTAATTCATGTTTTAAAATGCAATCAAATGAATATGTAACAATTCCCAATAAAGTGCATTATGCGAGCGGTGTCTTGTTTTGGACACACGACACAGGTGACCACCTGACCCTCTCAACAGCTTGTTTTATTACAGTGAAGGAGGCAACCACCTGAAATAGCACAATGAAACTTGACCTTAAGAGGTGAGAGGTTATAAGAGGCATGCAAAGAGCAGTCTGAAAGTGTCGAGGTCAAATAAAGGAGACGCAGAATAAAAGGGGAAGGGGCTATGGGTGCATGTTTTTCAAGGCATGATTGTTATTTCTTCAAATAACCAATCCTCTCCTACGAAGCCATGTGTTTTCTTTACATTAGGACTTACATACTTGTTTTAGGATTTCTGAAAGTCTGTTTGCAGAAGCGATAAGAACGTTTCTTGAGAGCCTCCAGCTCCTCTTTCTCTACGGCTAAAACCACTACAGTCCAATTCATCTTCATAAGAAAAAAGCCCATAAGAAAGCATGTTTACACCAACCAAGTTTTGAATGTTAAATGCTTTCACATGCTTTTTGTAGGCAATTCAGAGTTTGCATTGAAACTTGCAATTCACGTACATGCACTCAATGTTAGTGCGATCATGTTTTCAGCTGATTACATGCAGATTTTCCCTCGAAAACATCAGAGCAATATAACATATTCCTCTCTGTTTTTCTCTAGGCTGTTCTCTGGCATTCTCACACGCTTTGTCTACGTATAGCAGGATTTGAAGCTGGTGAAGCTGAATACACTGAAGTGACATACCGGCTTTGAGGCTGAGGTTCTCGCGGATCTCCTCGTGGTCACAGGGGTGAGTGAAATCAAAGATGCTGTGCCCTGTGAGTTCCACCTACAGAGAAAGACATGCAGCTGCTGTCACTGCATTATATGTGAAACGATCCGTTTTTCAGAACAGGTGAATCTCATGCAATCTGTCATTACAGTATATTACACTAACATTCAAAGCTTTGGGATTTTTAGTAAAAAAAAAAAAAAAGAAATTAATACTTTTATTTAGCAAGAATGCATTAAATTGATCAGAAGTGACAGTAAAGACTTTTCTAATGTTACAAAAGATTTCTATTTCAAATAAAAGCTGCTTATTTAAACTTTGCATTCCTCAAAGAATCTTTAAGAAAGGATCATATATAGTTTCTTCAAAGTACTTCATAAACAATATAATAATAATAATAATAGTGTTTCTTGAGCAGTAAAACAGCATCATGTGACACTGAATAAATCCCAGAAATAAATGAAAATTTACAATATATTAAAATAGAAAACAGTTATGTTAGATTGTAATAATATTTCACAATATTACTGTTTTTATTTTTACTTTTTTATGCAGCCTTGGTGAGCATAACTACGGAAGTTCTATGCGGCCATGCATTACTATTTTTTTCCTTCTTGTTTTCTCATTATAACGACTTAATTTTCTCCTTATCTCGACATAACGGGAGTTGTTTTCTCGTTATAACGACTTAATTTTCTCGTTATCGCGACATAACGGGAGTTGTTTTCTCGTTATAACGACTTAATTTTCTCGTTATCTCGACATAACGGGAGTTGTTTTCTCGTTATAACGACTTAATTTCCTCGTCATCTCGACATAACGGGAGTTGTTTTCTCGTTATAACGACTTAATTTTCTCGTCATCTCGACATAACGGGAGTTGTTTTCTCGTTATAACGACTTAATTTTCTCGTCATCTCGACATAACGGGAGTTGTTTTCTCGTTATAACGGCTTAATTTTCTCGTTATCTCTACAGTTTTTTTTTTAACAATGATTGCTTGATCTACTGTTGTTATAGTAACAAACTCAACTTTGACACGCATCTGATGGACAGATAAACCATGCGCTCTTACTGTAGCCTATGTCATGGATATTTCAGCAAATTGTGCTTCACATAGTAATAACGTCTACAATACAAAAATAAAGGCTGATCAATCACGGTTGATATTTCCAGAGATATTTCCCGTTATGTCGAGATCACGAGAAAATGAAGTCGTTATAACGAGAAAACAACTCCCGTTATGTCGAGAT
>NW_015505261.1:1561716-1575039 GCF_001515645.1 Sinocyclocheilus grahami | reverse complement strand
TGATATTTCCAGAGACAGTACGCTAAACATTTTGTTTGTGTAATTAGCATGTTTAAAAGGTCAAAGCAACACCGCAAACACAGGCGGAGCGCCTTCAGGATGCAGAACTATTCTAAAATTCTTTAGAGCTGCTTGGATTCAACTCCTCAACCAATATACATTTAATGATTAACGATAAAGATTAATAATAAGGAAAAGAGGCACATTACAAATAACGTCATTATTTAAATGTGCATAAACTCCGGTTATGTCGAGATCACACAAAAATTAAGTCGTTATAACAAGAAAACAACTCTCGTTATGTCGAGATCACGAGAGAATTAAGTCGTTATAACAAGAAAACAACTCTCGTTATGTCGAGATCACGAGAGAATTAAGTCGTTATAACGAGAAAACAACTCTCGTTATGTCGAGATCACGAGAAGGAAAAAAATAATAATGCATGGCCGCTTAGAACTTCCGTACATAAGAGACTTCCTTCAAGTATTAAAAAATGTTTACCGACCCCAAATGTTTGAATAATAGTGCATATAAGATGAATAATATTTTGCATTAAGAAAACGAATCCTGTTTTAGAACCATTATGATTAAGAAACGATTTAGATTATTTTCATGACCATTTCCCCCAAAATTCCCAATATCTTAATGTTTCTTGTGATTCTCTTTTTCAAGGTCCTCATTTAATTCCTATTACTGTAATACAGCAAATGCTACCATAATTTTATGCTGCCATATTTAATGCCATCATAATGCTGCCACTTTTTTTATATAATATACCACTATTTATTTTACATTACTGAGGATATTTTTTTACTTTTTTTTTTTTGTAGTAAAATGTGACCTGGATATGTTTTTGTGATTCACAAAGGCTATGGATCTTTAATCTTTATCATAATAGCAATTTATCAGATAACAAATAGATAACGGGCCACAGTTCTACAAAACAGCAGCCATGTGTAAGGAAGCAATTGGCAGGCATGAGATAAGTCCAAGAGCTTCTGCAAGGGTACAAAAAAAGTGACACATCCTTCCTCCCATACAGTGCTTGAAGGAAACGGGCTTGTGCTGTGGTTAATAATGGCATCTCGTCTGCATATGATTAAGTGAACCCAGAGGAAACGAATGCTGAACAGACAAACAGCTAATAATAACAGGATTAAAGGTGAGAGTATCTGTCTGGATAGTGATTCATTTCACTGCGTACGTTACTGGGCCAGTGTTCGTACTCACCTGTGTGAGACCCAGGAATTTGTTGATGTTCTCTGACAAGAAGATTATGTCTCCGTCTGATGTTACCACGCTAATGAAGCCACCCAGTGACTTCAGATACCAACTGTCCATCAGTCTGTCCATGTCTGTCGTCTCTGTGGCAGTAGCACCGGCTGCAATGGGGCACAAACACGAGAGTTTGAGAATGCATTTGTGCATGTGAGTGCGCGCACACTCGCTAGTCTTGTTCTGACTCTTAATTCCTTGGCAGATGTCCAAAATAAACAACAGCATCTTCATCCTGCTACTCTGAACCCTCCCAACAACACTGACCTCCCTTCTGTCACTGCCCTCAGCTCCACACACACAAACCAAATACCCACATATAATGACACACAGACACCCACAATGCCCTGCTGTTTGACGGCACTAAATCTGTGCAGTCTTTCAATTTAAAGAGACAAACGCCAGTTGTTATGTGGAAAACCCACATCTGTGAGAAACGTATGGGAAGGGGCAAACTTATGCAAGGCAATGTAAAGATACAGTTTATAGGTAGCACAATCTTTAATGCATGCATGTTCGACTTCTGATGCATAAAGCATTAAATGATACAGTGGGGTCCAAAAGATTGAGACCACATTATTTTCAAGTAGTAAATTATATATTATATATATATATATATATATATATATATATATATATATAATTATTTTATTTTACAACTTGAAAATTACAAAATAGACAAGAAATTTATAAATCAAGTCAAAGAAAGAACTGCATTGCTAACTAGTAGTACATGGTAATATCTAACTGATTGCACAATAAAACTAATAGTTGATTAAGTCAAGTGAGCATTTGGAAAAACCAAAATTTCCACTCGGTTGGTGATACCACCACTGAAATATGGATGGGGTGCCAGACTTTGGTCGAGTCCTGCAGTATATCTGGCAGAGCTTCAAGAGGGAGGTGGACTGGACAAGACATGGAGAACAGAGCGGCTCCACGCTGGGGGGGTCGGAAGCCTGTGATTGCTCCAGTGTGCTTCCTCCAGATAAGAAACTTTCTCAAGGCCCATTGAGAGCCCAGGGCTGGATTTGGGCCGAGTCTAGAGACTGCGGCCCCAGGAGAATTAGAGTTACGTCTTTGAAGGATTCTTGCCCTGCGGCTTTTATTCTGAGATGAAACAAAACTGCACCCAAATTTTGGGTTTCAGAAATTGATCATCTGGAAGAGAAGTCTACTAATCTGAATTCATTTGCTGCTGATAGACATGCGTCTACAAGCGCATATGATCACCTGGGCTAGAAACATTGATATTGACTACTGATATCTCAAGGTCATGCAGAATATCTGGCAACACTTTTGCCCATCAAGATTACAGGATGTTTTGCTTTACATAATATGTGCTAAAGGTAATGGGTGTTGTTAATAATGTAAAGCAAAATTAAACAAAAACAAACAAACTAAAAACACAACAGAAAAACAAAAACTAAAAAAGCTAAAAGCACAATCCAAAACAAAACACTTTAAAAACAAACAAAACCCCACAAGACATAACACAAAAAAACATTTATATAAACACACAAAAAAAAAAAACACAACACCCAAAACAAAATACATAAACACAATAAACAAACACACACACACTCACACACACACACAAAATAAAATGAATATATAAATAAATACAAATCATGACTTGAAATAAAATAAATGTAAAATGAAAAAAAAAAACACATTTTCATTTAGTTTAACCTAAAGTGCTAAAATAACTAAAACTAATAAATAAATCAAAACTATTAAAAATATTAAACTAAAATATAATTCAAAATATTAAGAAAAACTATAAAATATCAATGATACTAAAATAACAAATGGCGCACAATTTTATGAATACATCCTGAAAACAAATACATAAAAACAAACAAAGAAACAAAACAACACAAATGACCCAAACACAAAACACAACCCAAAACAAAATACATAAACACAATAAGCAAACAAAAAACACACACACACAAAAAATTACAAATAAAATGACCCCCCCCAAAAAACAAACAAACACACAACACACACACACACACAACCCAAACAAAACACAAACACAATAAATAAACAAAACACAAAAAACTCAAAACACACACAAAACAAAACACATAACACACACACACCACAAAATAGCAGAAAACAAAACCCAATTAGACCCAAAAAAAACAACCCAAAACAAAACAAAAAGCTTACAGAAACTGGTTTTGACATACATCTACAGACCTCTGATCTCTGAACTCTGAACAGAATGAACTGGAGGAAATGGTATCTTGGAGCATCTTACTGATAAACATGCCCACAACTCTCTCTGCATATAGTTTTCACGCTTAAAATGACATACAGTCCACAATGACAGGAAACCATCATGTTTTGAGTCTGTAAAGTATCATAATTGTAGCAGCAGCGGTGAGTCATTGATTTCAACAAGATTACATAGATTATTTCATAACATATTTTTGAGCCGCCCATGAATGAAAAGAGCGAATCAGTTGTAAGCATCAGTGCATAGGGACTGGGGATCTTATGTAAAAGGTGTTTCCCATGCACCCTCAGCATGAGTAGGGTGATGGCGGGAGGAGGGGGAGGGATGGATGGATGGATGGATGTGTGGCGCCAGGGTTGGCCTGTGTTTTGGCTGGCCTGAGATGGAGAGCGCCAGCCTTAAAGAAAGCACAAATCATGCTTCCAGCACACAACTCACAGACCTGCTGATAACACTATCTGATGTGCCATCTCGTACTGACAGGGCTGCTTTTCAATGTCTCTTTCCCCTCCCTCCCTCCCTCTTTCCATTTCTGCATGTAGCATGAACATGAACATTTGAACTGTTCAAAGTCTTTCAATTGCTCCGAACTGAGGTTGATTCTGCGTTCTGACTGCGTACTAATTCGTGCGTACTAAGTGTTCCCTGTCCTCTTTAGTGTCTGTGCAAACACAAAATGGAATGTCGAATGCAGGGGCTCCTTTGTCCAGCTTCCGGAGATTCTAATTTTATAATAAAGACACACACAATACGAACGCACTCACATCCTCTCGCCGTACCTGTTCTGGTCTAAGAAACTTTCACAAGATCTGGAGCGGAGCATTCGGTCATCATATACTCACCCTCACGTCGTCCAAACCCAATATGATTTTCACAAAAGAGAATATTTTGCATAATGTTTTCATGAGATTTGAATGCTATAGTGGAGGGAAATATTTTCAGCAATAAATTCAGAATTAAATTATTATTTTTTTAAATTTTTTTATTAACTAAATAAATGTAACTAAATAAATCTAAATAAAAATATTTTTATTACATAAATCAATTAATGAATATATAAATAAATACAAATCATTTCTTGAAAAATGTTAAAATATTTAATATTTAGGAAAAAAAAAAAACCTCACATTCACATTTAGTTTAACCTGAAGTGCAAACATTTTTTTTTTAAATACTAAAACTAATAAGTAAAAGCAACAACAACAAAAAACGATATAGACAAAGCAAAATTACTTATACTAACTAAAGTTACAGTAAAAACTGAAAATATAAAAGGAAAATCTAATTCAAAATATTAAGAAAAACTATAGTATATCAATGATACTAATATAACAATGGCACAATTTTTATGGACTACTTTATGATACTTTTATGTTGCTTTTATGTGCATTATACAGCCTGAATCACAATCCAGGAGAAAATGGCATTGTCAACATTATGCTAAACTTCTCCTTTTGCTTTCCATGAAAGCAAGCAAACCATAATTGTCCAGAAAAACATGAGGGAAGGAAATAACAACACTCAAATCACTTTTACGTGAACCGTCCCTTTAACACTCACACACATTCATATCTCTTGAAGCTTGCCATATCCATTATGAAACGTACTCTGTAGGTTTTCATTAAATTGTTGTATTCGTCACATGCAGTCTTTGATTTGTTATATTAGCACCTACAGCTAAACATAATTAAGCCAGACATCGTTGCAGCAGGTCCAATATTCACTAACGCAATTATGTCCTTACATAAAGTGCCTCCTCATTTGTATAATACAACAGTAACTTTAATGCAGTCTGACATCACGACTAAAACATTTCCTCATAACAGTGCAGTGCTAATGACAGTGAACCCAGATAAGAGATCAAACTAGAGCTTTAGAATCTGATTATCAGCTGAGTGTGTATTTGCCAAACGGCTCTTTCTTTGACGTGACGTCAAGTAGAGTCGCAGGGTTTGTGATGTTGTACTAACACAGGAGTCACAATGTGATGATAACCTTTATCAAATTGCAAATATAACTCTACAAAAACAGCAGAATGAGCAGCACCAGTCAATGCAGTAATAGGATTTTGCTCCATGTTTTGTTACCCACCAGATTTGATTATGAAAATATTGCTTTACTGATATAAAATAACAAAACAATATATGTATCCTACATTATAATAGTTATATGTTAACAATACAATGATTTTTTAATACTATTCATTTTGAATCTAAATGCTTGAAATTATACCTTTGTAGATAAAGATTTATGCATGTAAAGTTGTATGTATGCAATTTTATAATAATAATAATACAGTTATTATTATAATCATCATCATTATTATTTTGTGGTTAAGTCGTAACACATAGTAAATTAAAAAGCATTTTCAGAATATTTTCAGTACTAGTGATGCAAAAATATTAGAAGTATGGCTGAAACAGATAATTTATCATTTTTTTCATGCTTTGGCTGCTAACTGATAAATGGCAGATATTAAAAATCTTAAAATGTAATGTGCATTAAAACTAAAATCAATAGGTTTTGTCAGTGCCAAATTGCCAAATCAATACTATAATAATAATAATAATAATAATAACAATAACAATAACAACAGCAACAACAACTTTATTTGTTTTTTTTTTGTATGAGTTAGTTTGTTTGTTTGTTTGGACTATTGATGCACAAATATTAAAATGATGGCTGAAACATATTATTTTCATGTTTTGGCTGCTAACTGATAAATGGCAGATATTAAAAATTTACAAAATGTAATGCCTATTAAAAGTAAAATCAAGGTTTTGTCAATGCCAAATCAATACTATAATGTCCAATAATAATAATAATAATAATAATAATAATAATATTAAATGATAATAATAATAATAATTTAATTTATTTTTATTTATCCATTTGTTTGTATGAGTTTGTCCACATAGTGAAATAATGTCAATGTCTTCATAACTAGGGATGCACAAATATTAAAATTATGGCTAATGCAGATAAAATGATCATTATTTGGCTTATAAACGGTAGATTTAAAGCCAGATTTATTGAAAATCTATCATATTTTGTCTCAAAAATAGTGTGCACCAAAGCTGAAATCATGCTGTGATGTCCAAACTTTTGCATGTATTTAAAATGTAATAATCTAATATATGTTGATGTGTGTGTTTTTTAATACCCAGTCCAGTTCACATGTGGATGAGTGAGTGTGCACCTGAGGTGAGGAGTTTGCGTGTCCGCAGGTAGCTGATGGCCAGTCTCATGATGGAGGCTTTATCCAGATGTGAGCTGATGCTGTGTGGGAGAGGCAGCTGGCGGGCCACTTCATAAAACACCTCCGTCTCCTTACTGCGCCTGCTGCGTGCCGCGTCTCGAGATTTCTCCTTACGCCGCTCTGAGCTGCACCTACAACACACAACAACAGGGAAATACCGGCTGAATTAATGACACTTACTTCTTGTGTGTATAAAATCTAAGAAAATAGTGAAATTGTATTGTGCAACATGCAGATACTTCCACAGATGAAAAAAAAATTTAATTTGAAGGACAAAATGGCAAAGAAAAGCTTAAACACAGGTACACCGTTTACTCTCGTGTTTCCTCCTAAAATCTGGTCTTTTTTTTTTTTTTTTTGAGATTCACCCATAATAACTAACTGTCGCTTTTCAGCTGACCTTGACATGCTGTTGACAAGTTTTGTGACACTCACTCTGATATTTTCTCATGCTGTCTACAAACACAGACATGCTCAACCCATTTCTCATGAGGTTTCAGAGAATAACAGTCTCTTTGTGCCCTTAACAGTCTTTCTTATTCTCTTATTCAACTCGAGTCACTCTTGCAGATTCAGACATCAGGCCCAAAAACTGAGCCAGTGGAGAAGAGCCAGTGTCCGGCAGGTGCGAATCAATCCCCCCACACACACACACACACACGTACACACACACACACACACACACACACACGTGCGCACACACACACGCGCGAGCACACGCGCACACAGAGATATCCTTTCAGTAATGCATTTTGCCTTAAAACAAAACTATTTTGTCTCTTGATCAACATTAACTGCTAAACTGAATAAACCAATAATAATGACACAGCAAAAGCCGGTCTTATAACATTGTATTGCTTGGTTTATTCTCATCAGCCCAAGCTGTCAGTATAGCAGACGGGTCAGTACCAGATCTCAAGTGGGACATTCCTGGCTGGTTCAAGTGCTTATGGGAATGATCACTTATAGCTACATCCTGGATTGAATAAACAAAAATATTCTCCCAAATTAGAACACATCTGTTCCATGACAAATGAGCTACTGTATGAGATTCCTGAAGTCACGCAGCTGAAGCTGAAATATGAGCTGCTTTCAGATCCTAACAAAGTCACAAATAAACAGATTAACAAACTTAACGGAGCGACTGACTTGAACTATGTTTAGCAGGTGAGCGGAGCAGGTGGACCAATGGTCTTCGTGCTCACAGATGTGGTTAATGATAAAACGGTCGCATGGCGTGGGAGCAGCCATAAACAAACACGAAACCTGACTAAGCAGTCTTGACCTATTCAGGCATGCAAACAATGGCACGCGACCTTATGACTGGAAGAATGGTCATTTGCCTTGCGTGAAATACCCCCAGCTATTCCAGCCCCACACTGAGCGGGCCTCTCCAGGAACCTATAATACTGCTGACCTTAGGGTTGCCACCTTCAGCGAGGCAAAATAAGGGTGTGTCTTCTCTCAAGGAATTCCTAGCGTGAGATAAACGAGCAGTGATGCAGTTTTAGACTTGCACAATGAATCATCATGGTCCACCCCACATATGCGAGACCTGATGCATAATACTGATTCTCCCATCAGCGTAACAGCGTATCAAACTCAACCATATCTCAGTCAGCATCAGAACATACTATTTTGAAACTCAAAGTTGCAAGACACTAATGGTGCATGAATGAAGCGAGACGTAACTTCAAATGAACCCTATAAAGCACATACCATGCATATGTTTCTTTGCGGCAATTGACACTCAACAGAAATGATTGTTTTACATTGCATTACATCATGCACCTGGGAAAGAGTCAAGAATTCAAACTAAAAAACTAATGCCAACAAACACTTATCTTTTATTTTATTTTATTCCAGGTTTATAAAAATTATTTTAAAAAATTCATTTTAAATGATAACAACACTGGTGCACAGACATAAATCAAAAACATTTATTACATACATATATATATATATATATATATATATAAATAAATAAATAAACATGCTGTTTTTTAAAGGATAATATTTGTGAACTACAATGAAAACCAGAAAACATGTGTTACTACAAACAAAATAACATTAACTGAAATAAAATATATTTAAAAAATTTAACATCGTTTGTTTGTATTTCAGCTAACATTTCTCAATTTCATTTAGATTTACTTCAAGTACTAAAATAACTGGAATGAAATGTTATTTATTAAATAAAACTATAGACATATTGAAAAACCAATTAATAAAAACTGGCTAATAAAAATGACAAAAAAACACAACAATTGCTACAACTAAACAAAATTAAAGGAAAAAAGAAAAAAAACTGAATTAAAATTTAATTAAAAAATTTAACTAATAGCACATCAATGATATTAAATTAACACTGCTGCAGAAGACGTGAGGCACATGGATCACTTCATGGTGTGCGGGTTTTTTTTTTTTACTGGCGGGATGAATCAGAAAAGAGCATAGGAAATCAATAAAAAAGAGCAACTTGGACAAATCCTACAGGTTTTAAATCAAATGATGGAAAATGATGACAGAAGTTTTATTTATGAGTGAAAAAAGAGCAGTTTGATTGAATGTCAAAACAGGTATGTAGTACGTATGGCAGGCCTCAGCAGTCGCTGATCATTACGCCCCCCCTCCTCACTAGTCTCTCTGCTTGATTTGAATCATATTGTGAGTATATGTCATTGCGTAGCCTCAGGTAGGACTAGAAGTGTCGCCGCAGCCATCTGCTGTCCTGTCACACAACTATTTTCATAACAAACAGCTCATGCTTTAGGACACAGCAGCCAGATGCTGTGCAGTCCAGACACAAACCCCCAGGCCCTCGAGTGTTGGTGAACAGAGCAAACAGTTGATGGGTAACAGAGTGCAGCGCTGCAAGCTCTTCACATCTCACCAGTTACACTGTAAAAAAAAAAATCTGTAGTTTTTACAAAATAATTTTGGCAGCTGTGGTTGCCAGAATAATTTTGTAAAAAATACAGAAAAACAGTAAACACATTTACGGCCAAAAACTGTAAATTTTACAGTATAAAACTGTAATTTACAAAAAAAGAAAATTTGAATGTAAACCAGTCAATTCAACAATGCACACTGCTATTAAAATCTGTTTTGTACCTTTAACATACTGACAACCACCATAATAATGCAGGTGGTAAAAGAGAAAGCCACATGAAGAATCAAAGCTCATCACGAGTAGCTTCGCCACAAGCAGAAGTATATACTAATATATCGAAGGTGCAAGAGTCATTCATGCAAACACAAAAGACCATCATAGTAACACACATGATACTTCAATAATGCACTCAACTTTCATTAAACAACAGAAGATGTAACATAAAGCCCAAATATACATAACTAATAACAAAAACTATTTAAAAAACATGATTATTTAAACAAAATTCTTTCAAATGTGAAGTGTCATGCAGGGAATTCTGGGAATATCAGTTTACAGTTTTTGACTGTAAATTATACATTGATTTGTTAGTTTTACTTCTAAAAACTGTCAAATTAACAGCATTTTACTGTAAAATTACATGAAATGTCTGGTTAGATATTTTACCGTTTTTCCCTGTATATAGTACGGGAACTTACTGTTAACCTATTAACAGTTTTTTTCCGTAGCGTTTTTACGAAATTTTACAGTTAAAATTACACTTATTTTTTACAGTGTACATTTCGCCCTTTAAAGGGAGAGTTTACCCTAGTCCCACAAAAAAGAAGAAAATTCTGTCAGCACATTCTCACCCTCATGTCATTCCAAAGCAGTGTGATTTCAGTTTTTCTGTGGAACACGCACTATTTATTCACTCATACACTTATTTATCTAACACACATACTCAGTCTACACTTCAATTTGCACATAATATACCTGTACATACAATTGTCGATTTGTATATTTTTATTCCTTATTTTACTTGTTCTATTTATTTTTTATTTTTTATTATCTGTGTTTTTTGTTCTGTCACTGTCATTCTGTTACACTGTGGAAGCTTCTGTCACGAAAACAAATTCCTCGTATGTGTAAACATACCTGGCAATAAAGCTCATTCTGATTCCGATTCTGAAATATGGATTTTTTTTTTCATACAATAAAATCTGTAATATTAAAGTTCAAAGGACTCAGAATTACTGATTTTCACACGTTTTCAATATAGTGGTTCTACCAATAAATTACATCATATGATGTATTACTTATATCACTCGTATCATTTTATGCTTAAATATGCACTAAACTGAAAACTTTTTAATTGCAAAAAAAAAGTAAATAAAGCTAATATTAATTGTGCATATTTTTCTTACAGACTAAAGACAATTTATTACAGTGTCAAAATCATAAATAATAAAGTAAATAAAAAAAACGAATTGCATATTGGTTATTGGACACTATACACATAATAATAATAAATACAAACATTTGCATATCAAAATCAAAATCTATAGATTATATATTCTCTAAATTATGTGTTTGTGTGTGTATATGTATATATATATATATATATAAGTATATGTATGAGAGAGAGAGATACATTTTTATAATTATAGAATTTGTCAATTTTTATAAAAATCACAAATTAAAAAAATGATATTGCGTTATATTTTATACATACATTTTTATTAGTTAAACGTAGACATTTTAGAATTTTGTAGTCAATTTTTTTTATATATTATAAATTAAAAAAATATATATTTTTGTATTAGTAAAATTTAGACATGAATTTTTGAATTTCAGAGTCCATTTTTATTTAACTTTATTTAACATTCTTTATTTATTTGGTGATTGCTTTAAGTTTCTAAATCTAATTCATCAAGTTAAACTGTAACACAAAGTAGACTTTGTCCTGGCTACCCTCGACTCACATTCACACTTGCGCACATTCAAATCTTGTTTGTAAATACAAACCCGATTCCAAAAAAGTTGGGACACTGTACAAATTGTGAATAAAAACAGAATGCAACGATGTGGAAGTTTCAAATTTCAATATTTTATTCAGAATACAACATAGATGACATATCAAATGTTTAAACTGAGAAAATTTAGCATTTTAAGGGAAAAATAAGTTGATTTTAAATTTCATGGCATCAACACATCTCAAAAAAGTTGGGACAAGGCCATGTTTACCACTGTGTGGCATCCCCTCTTCTTTTTATAACGGTCTGCAAACGTCTGGGGACTGAGGAGACAAGTTGCTCAAGTTTAGGAATAGGAATGTTGTCCCATTCTTGTCTAATACAGGCTTCTAGTTGCTCAACTGTCTTAGGTCTTCTTTGTCGCATCTTCCTCTTTATGATGCACCAAATGTTTTCTATGGGTGAAAGATCCGGACTGCAGGCTGGCCATTTCAGTACCCGGATCCGTCTACGCAGCCATGATGTTGTAATTGATGCAGTATGTGGTCTAGCATTGTCATGTTGGAAAATGCAAGGTCTTCCCTGAAAGAGACGACGTCTGGATGGGAGCATATGTTGTTCTAGAACTTGGATATACCTTTCAGCATTGATGGTGCCTTTCCAGATGTGTAAGCTGCCCATGCCACACGCACTCATGCAACCCCATACCATCAGACATGCAGGCTTCTGAACTGACCACTGATAACAACTTGGGTTGTCCTTGTCCTCTTTAGTCCGGATGACATGGCGTCCCAGTTTTCCAAAAAGAACTTCAAATTTTGATTCGTCTGACCACAGAACAGTTTTCCACTTTGCCACAGTCCATTTTAAATGAGCCTTGGCCCAGAGAAAACGCCTGCGCTTCTGGATCATGTTTAGATATGGCTTCTTTTTTGACCTATAGAGTTTTAGCCGGCAACGGCGAATGGCACGGTGGATTGTGTTCACCGACAATGTTTTCTGGAAGTATTCCTGAGCCCATGTTGTGATTTCCATTACAGTAGCATTCCTGTATGTGATGCAGTGCCGTCTAAGGGCCCAAAGATCACGGGCATCCAGTATGGTTTTCCGGCCTTGACCCTTACGCACAGAGATTGTTCCAGATTCTCTGAATCTTTGGATGATATTATGCACTGTAGATGATGATAACTTCAAACTCTTTGCAATTTTTCTCTGAGAAACTCCTTTCTGATATTGCTCCACTATTTTTCGCCGCAGCATTGGGGGAATTGGTGATCCTCTGCCCATCTTGACTTCTGAGAGACACTGCCACTCTGAGAGGCTCTTTTTATACCCAATCATGTTGCCAATTGACCTAATAAGTTGCAAATTGGTCCTCCAGCTGTTCCTTATATGTACATTTAACTTTTCCGGCCTCTTATTGCTACCTGTCCCAACTTTTTTGGAATGTGTAGCGGTCATGAAATCCAAAATGAGCGAATATTTGGCATGACATTTCAAAATGTCTCACTTTCAACATTTGATATGTTATCTATATTCTATTGTGAATAAAATATAAGTTTATGAGATTTGTAAATTATTCCATTCCTTTTTTACTAACAATTTGTACAGTGTCCCAACTTTTATGGAATTGGGTTTGTAAAATAACTGAACATAAACATAGGAGCTTGATAAAATAACCATTTTAGAAGAA
>NW_015505261.1:1550794-1560483 GCF_001515645.1 Sinocyclocheilus grahami | reverse complement strand
GCAGCATTGGGGGAATTGGTGATCTTCTGCCCATCTTGACTTCTGAGAGACACTGCCACTCTGAGAGGCTCTTTTTATACCCAATCATGTTGCCAGTTGACCTAATAAGTTGCAAATTGGTCCTCCAGCTGTTCCTTATATGTACATTTAACTTTTCCAGCCTCTTATTGCTACCTGTCCCAACTTTTTTAGAATGCGTAGCTCTCATGAAATCCAAAATGAGCCAATATTTGGCATGACATTTCAAAATGTCTCACTTTCAACATTTGATATGTTATCTATATTCTATTGTGAATAAAATATAAGTTTATGAGATTTGTAAATTATTCCATTCCTTTTTTACTCAAAATTTGTACAGTGTCCCAACTTTTTTGGAATTGGGTTTCTACATCGGTGAAGACAATGTGACGTCAAATAGCAGATCTCAGATCTGGTCACTGCCAATTTTCAATGTATGGAAACAAGCAGCTTGGACGTAATTACTTGGATAATGGACTGCATTTTGCTGTCTTTTTCAATTCAGTACAATCAATGGAGATAAATAATACCCTCTCCAACTTGTGTTGTAAACACATTAACAAAATACAAACCATGTGTCCGGCCGCATGTAAATTCAGCTCAAGGCCAGACTGGCTTTGTTAATGTATAACACAGAGGTGAAGCGCAGGTGCCTGACCACTCATTCTAATGACAAACCCCAAAGCTTGCTTACAGTCAGCTTTCCTGTGGTTTTGGCCTCTTGCTAAACACAAACAGAGAACAATGTGGTCCAGGCTAATCTCTGATCATCTGGAACAGAACGTTCTCAAACTCAACCAAACAAGCATCGCCGGCACAACCCTCTCGACCACGTCGTGCTGATGCAACACTTACATACACATACAGACACAGCCCACCGATCCGCTGTTCAAGCACATGGTTCTTCAAGGACACCATTCAATTCAATTCATGTTCATTTTTACAGCACTTTTCACAATACAGATTGAATGCATGGTTCAATGATATAACGTCATCAGTCTTACCTGTTCACCATCACTCCAGAGGATTCAGAATTAACAATATTCAAATATTTTCAATATACAGTATATTAATAATCAATCAATTACATAATTTGGTGGATTTCTAGAAATAGCATCCAATGTGCATCATTTCAAGCATTTAAAAAGCCTTTTTAAATATGAAAATCAAGTGCAAGTGTATATTACAAAACAAAAAATAAATTGACAAATAAAAAATAAAAAAATGTATGTATAATATTATGAATTATGTTTTTATCACTGCTTATTAATGGTTACTCAGTGTTTAAAGCAACATTTCTCAGAATTTGAACCATTATTCATATTTGTTATTGGACATTTACACAATTTAAGTGTATAATAATAATAAATAATAATAATTATTATTATTATTGTTATATAATTAATCTGTATAGTTCTAAATGTAATTATATAAGTTATAATTACAAAAATATATGTATAAATCGATTATTTATGATGGCCTAGACTTTTTTTTGATCAATCAGGAATTCATTGAATTTTGAAACATTTTGATCAAATGTTGACTATTCACACCATAAGCAAATATTGGCTCAGTGACTATTTCTTTAGGGTTTGTGAAATATTTTTAAAGTTTCTAAGTCTGATTCATTTAGTTAAAACTGTTTCAGTGAATCAAACTCTTTTGCATCATAACACCGTTCATATATTGAAATGCTTTAATGAAAATAAATGTAGATAAATATTGCTCTTTATCACCATGTACTGCATTGCCACAGACTTTTACTGCATTTCACGTCTTCCATTTTTTGTGGCTTTTAAAATATCGTTGGCTACAATGTCAATCGAAATGATGGAAATATAAATCGATTTTAAAGACAATAATGCTTGATATCAAATTTATACACACAAAAATATCAGGTTAAAGTTGTTACACAATGAATTAGGATCATTTAGATGAGGCTCCAATACTGCCACACTCATGTTCACTCATAGATCTAATTTTCAGGAATTCTACGCAATTATAGGAAACCGGGGCCAAAGTTTACTGTGATTGTCGATGACGTAGTTAAGTGATGGGGACCAAATAATGGTAATGAGAGTAAAGTTCATCTGGAAGCAGCTGATGTTAGAAATTGATGTGACAGTGAAGTACGCAGCAGGAGGAAGAACGGGGTTGGCTAGCAGGAAGCATCGGGAGACAGTGGTCTGGAGGAGCTAAAGAGTGGAAAAACACTGGTAAAGAAGATCAGTATATGCCTTAAGAAAGAGAAGATGGGAGCGATACGGAAGCGGAGAGTTGGAGTAAGAGGGAGAAAACAAGAAAAAGAGAAGGAGAAAATAAGCTCCCAGACCGAGAGCAGTGCCTCGCACCCCTGCCGTTAGCCGAGGGTGGGACGATGAAGTCTCCATTCAGACCCTCTCTAGAGATCCTGTCACAATAAACTGCACATTTCTGTTTAGACCAGTCCTACAGCTGCATGGGAGGCTCTTTGAATTTCTCCACCAAAGTCTCATATCTTGGATTCTCCTGTGAAAACAAAGGTCTTAAATGCCCACATCAGTCCTACTCAAATGCCCATCGCCGATACCTACAAATGACACAAAGAGGAAAAGATAGAAAGCATGCGGTAAACCTTGCAGCCTTTTGATGATATCTGATAAATATGTCAATATAAATGCTCTTGAAAGGGCTTAAGTGTTGATTCTTCAGAGGAACCATCATAGCAGTATTGTAAATATTGTTGGCTACAATCATGGCAATGCACTCAGAAAACATAAATAAAATGCCGTAAAATCTATATAAATGATACAAAAAAGCAGTAGTTATTGACATATACTTTTAACAAAACATTCTGATATGAACAATATGAGGCTTCTGTGAGGATTATTTTTAAGTCATGGCACTAAAGAGTTTGATTCAATTAACGAAACGGTTAAAAATTATATATATATTAAAACTACACTTTTTTTTTACTCAGTCAATTAATTTAAAGTTTTTTAAGGAATACTTTAATTCACATGGATGCATAAAAATAAAAAATCCATTAAAAACTTTATGCATAAATTGTTGCGAAACAACAACAACAACAACATTTCTAATTAATTCTGTTCTTATGAACCTTAACAAAAATGCATCATGTTTCCACAAAAATATTTTATTTTTTAGGTTGCAATATTTCACAGTATAGTTTTTACTGTTTTTTTGATCAAATAAATGCAGCCTTGTTCAGCATAAGAGACTGTTCAAACACTTACTAATTGTTGTAAACATTTTTTTACAAATTTTGATTGTTCAAAAATCTACCAATTATTTAAAAAAAAAACAATCCCAAATTTTTGAATGTCGTATGACTTAAGTTTATGTATATGGTGACAGCAGGAAAGTGTGTCTCATTGTATTTGTGAGCCATTTGTTTAGTATAATAATAATGGCTAAATATATTTGGTATTATGAAAATTGCAAGCATGTTGCATTCACAAAGGATGTTATAAACAACACATTTCTAAAGATGATCTGAATTCATTCTGAATGTTCACACACAGAACAAGCCAAAATTCTTGCAAAATACTCCGAGACCCCTGAAGCTACTGTAAGTGATGGAACACGACCAACCTTTGAGGCTCTTGGAAAAACATGCCTATATCTACACTTCAGAAAAACTCCAAAATCATACCAATACATACAATTCACTGCAGTTTCCAGCTGAAATGAGCACTAGTGGCAGTAAAACACCACCAACTTTTATTGCCTTTCATACAAATACAGGGACATGATATAGATAATAAGATAATAAAGACTCAGCTCCTTGCACAATATGAAGTTATAACCTTAAAACACATTTACCACAGTGCATGACTTGTAAACAAATACATTTTGATGTTTGCATCACATAATCGGATCCATATGGCTTTTCTAACATGGTAAACTTGCTTGATAGCACACCTGGTACAGCACTGCACTTGTGCTCGTGTAAAAGGGCCGTGAAACGCGAGACACGATAAAAGGGCTCAAATACTTGTAGAAGCAAGCTAAAATGACAGTTGCTTAAGAAAATAAGTTTTTATTTATTTTTATTTTACTTTTGCTCACACTAGCAAGTTTAGGGGTAGAGTTTAGTGTAGGTGGTACAATGTTTTCAAACTCAGAAGCAACGTCAATTTGCAGAAATGTCATCACAGGCACTTTTTTCTAAGGAGCCTGGTTTGGAAATTACTGTTTTTGCAACACTGAGTTGTCAATACAAGGTCAGCAACTTTCTTCTTTGAATGAAGAGTTTTAGAGACAGATTTACTAACAGCTTGTGCCAGGAAATCCCTCTTTTGGTTTAAAAATTAGCAATGAAAAGGCACGCAAAAGTTATTTTTGTGGCTTTTATAAGATTGTGGTCTCATGCTAATTGGCCCGGTTTAGTAAATCCGGCCCTTAGACGCCAATCTCAGGTTAGGTAACTAGATGCAGGTAAGCAGTTATGTTGCAGCAGAGCACAGAACAATGCTCTGAAACACAAGTTAGATCAGGCTAATGGCCAGCTCTCAGCCTGAGGGAGTTAACAGAGCCCATCACAAAACACAGCCTTTCTCTTCGTAAATGAGCCACTGCACCGTTTTCTAACTCTGGCACAGAATAAACCCGGGAGACAAAGCCTGGTGATTCAGGGTGACGTAATGGAGAACTACAACAAATAATGAGCAGAAAATGGCCAGAATGACCATCAAAAAGCCACCCTGCATGAATTATAACGCTACAGCAATCAATTCGGTCCTACTGACAAGCACACAAATACTTAACGCTCAGTCAAAACATTGATGACTACTTCATTAGAGGCTTGCTTAATTCTGTTGTGCCTTATAGTTACAAACAACTGCACTTCTGATAAAACATATTAGTGACGCACCAACTTTTCAGCAATGTAATGATTGCGACTGAATCTGGTCGAGACCGTTTTAAAGAGCCAAAATCGTTGACTGAAATGGTGACGTTTAATTCGCACTTCTTTGATTGCACAGCACACTGTGACAGTGTTTTTATTAGAGTTCTGATTATTAAATCATTTAGAATAAGTGCCATTTTATATGCTATTTTCTGTTTTGTGAAAACTTTGAAAAAGGAACGTTTTTAAATGGAAAGAGTTTTTGTAAAAATTCATTTCGGTGGATCGTTATAATCGACTGAAGCTCATGATATACAAATGGGGCCAAGAAAGGGGACTCTGGCTATCTTACACAACACGCATAAAAACAAACATGCCATATATATAAAACATGTCGGGGTTGATGTAATCTCTCTCCTACCAACAGTAAACCACCAAAACATATGGGTTCAGTATAGACAGACACAAACAAATACACACACACACCTATATTCAGGTAAACACATCTCTTCTCGGCCCCTTGCGTTTTATCTTGTGTCTCACAGTCTGTGGTCAGTGACAGGCAAGATCACAGTCTTGTGCCTTGAGGTTAAAGGTTTTGCACTCTTTCTGAATCAGCAACGCTAATGTAGAGATACATTCTCTTCATTTGAGTTCAATGTTTGGTTACATTCTGCCACTCTGAGATTCATCAGATAATGGGCAGAAAGCTTGTTAGGGAAGAATTGTCATGAGGATGAGGCAGACTTCAAGGCGCTCTCAGAGCCGTTACACACACACACACACAAACACATTCTCTATTATTCTCTCATTAGCATTCTGATGGTCTTTAATCTTCACAGATATAGCTACATGAGGTCTCCAAGTTACCAGTTTTCCAGACTATATACAGCTCATTTTATAGCCTATTAACATGCTGCCTGATAAATCCTGCTCACTGTAATAAACATTAACCCACTATATATAAACTTTTAAATTAAGTTTACCGTAATTGCTACCTTAAATGACATGTGGTGCTACCTTAAAAATTGCTACCTCAAAATTTTAAGTGGTGCCAAAAAGTCATAAACTGCAGTTTCAGTTTAATTACTGATAAAGACATTTCACTGAAAACGAGGAATTAATAAATAATGATAATAATAATCAACAACAATAATAATTACTACTACTACTAATAATAATAATATTAGTATTATAAAAGGCTGAATAACATTTATAATAAAATGGAGAATAGCAACAGAATTGTAGGCTATTGCATTTGAAAATCATGCCACATGTAAATGCTTTCAGCTGATTTCAGCACAGGACTATACTATTTATCTCTGAAATAATAAAAAAAAAAGATCCACGAATAAATATAATAAAATAGAAATAATTCAAATACAATTTTATGACGTTCTCTCACATTCCTACAAATTATTATTACTTCGAATACTTTCAATATTCATTAAGGGAATATGTAATAGGCTGTCTTGGAGTAACTCATAGCCTATATTAGTCGAATCGCTCATTATTTTCGAATTTAAAGCAGGCTATATAACATTAACAAGAAGCAACATTCTCAGACTAACATGACAAAGAATATAGGACACTTTTCTTTCTGTCTGTCTTTCGTGTCGGTGTGCGCAGCTGTGAGCTTCATAGAGATCCACTTGTTGCTGCAGCTCCACACAAACCCGAACTGCGCTGTTTACAGAAGAGCAGATTACTCACAGCCCGCTGAACTCACCTCTTCTTCTCTTTCTCCGCTGTCATCTCTCTGTCCCCTCGAAGCTCCCGCAGTTCAACAGCAGTGCGACCTCTGCGCAAACGGGACGCGCTCCAAACCCCCCGCAGACGCTCGCGTTAAATCACAGAAAAGGACGCAAAACTGACCGTGAAAATGCAGTAAAGTCCACCAGCAGGGCAAAAGTGACTGTACAGTCTCAGAACACTGCCAAGGATCGTACAGTCGCCCGCTTTTGTAAAATCCACGCGCGGTGGGGCTCGTCGCGGTGAGGGAGTTTCTCTGGTTTTGCGGGTCAGCGAAGTTGCCGCACTGAAGGACGCTTGACAGCAGAGCAATCAATCCCTGCTCTCTGATTGGCTGGAGCCGCCGTTGGGACCCGCCCACCGTCTGCGCTGACAGGATCCGCTCCTGACCTGCAGCTCTACCTTCTCCAATATGGAAGCATATAGGTAGCGAAATTCAGACCCCTTTAAAATGAAATATGCAAAATGGCATTGTATTTCTGTATTTAAATTTAAATTTTCCATTACCCATACGTGCAAAGTTTGGTGCAAAAGTAAAATTAAAATTAAATTACATAATTTACATTTGCCATTTTGAATATTGCGTTGCCATTTTGCATATTGCATTTTAAATTGAATTTCGCTACCTATATGCTTCCATACTCCAAGAGCCAGCATCAAACTTTAACCAAACTCATTTTAATCAGTTAAGTATCGTAGTTTAGTTGAAAATAACAGCAACATGATTGTAACTCTGCAAGATGGCATGTCTCTCTGGAGCAGGACTGAGTGGACAAGTGAGCTAAAAGGCTATTGAAAAAGACATTCAGGGATGAGGGACACATGTAGGCTAGCCTAATAATTTAAGAATCATTGGTACATTAGTTAATTAGGACAATGTATGGCTTTCCTGAGAAGCAAAATTGTTTTATAGTATTTTTATGCATCACTATTTTAGAAAACGTCTTATAAGTAAAATAAGTTTTATATCATAAATGTTCATAAAGCGCACACACACATACACACAGAGAGAACATTGCACATAACAGTTTCTCATAGTCTAATAATACACAAGAATATCATAGGCATAACCATGCAGTAGATGATTAGTCTATTTTCAAAGTTCACAGGCTAATGATGAGGGTAATCAGGACTTGTACGTACTGTAGACTGTAGAGAAGTGATTGGCTACTGTCCTGACCCGTTCATAATGACAGGTCTTGTTGCATTGTATGTAATTTCCACATCCTAGCAACAAAACAATCCAGTAATATAATGAAAAAACCACACACACAACGAAACACTAAAGAGGGTACTCGTGTAACCTCACACTCCAGCATATATGCACACACACGCACACACACACACACACACACACAACACTTGTTTTGGTGACTTGCGTATAGGTCAACACTGCTGTTTCGAATGGAAACGGCGCGATGGTCTCATGAAAGTCCTTCCCAGTACCGTCCAATCACTGTCTCTGGCTATCAGACCATCATGTGATCAGATCCCAATGCTGAGTGCTTAAAACTCCCAGTTCACACGTTCATATGCATCACATCTGCAATACAATCACTTGTTCTTTACATTTGGTTTTTGCATTTCAAAACGGTACTAGTTAAATGGGTTGACTCCAGATGTACCACTGATGCACTGCATGATGGGAGAAGAAATTAAACATGAAATGGCCTTCTAAAGAGCTCTATCCAGCTGCTTAAGTGATGTCACATGAGCTCCCTTAAGTGTTTTACATACATTAAATAAAGATGGTGCAAATCTGTGAGTATCTGTGCACGCATGTGGGGTTCAGCAGGAAAGATTATAATGCCTAACTTTCTACTTTTAAATTAAAGCATCAAATTCTTGGTAAATGATGGTCTATGATCAGCTCATGGGCGTTTACAGTGTTCACAGCGCAGGAGATGGAGGTTTAAGTATTAGGACAGGGTCTCTTCACTGAAGTAAGAGAAGCCCTTGAACTCATCCTGGTTGATCTGCTTGATAATGGCATCTTCCACCGGGGTGAGCACCGGCTCCTCGCGGGTGAAGTCCTGGTCAAAATTGTTGACGTCCCTTTTGGTTTTCTGTGGATGGAGAAGAGGAAAGTGTGCTAAATGAGCAATTTCAGAACAAGAAATCACAAGAACACATAAACATCCAAACACGGTGCATTCCATAAACGCTCTGACTAACCTAAGAAATGCTTTTCCAGAAAATATTTGAGCAATTTTTATGTGTGTCCCTTATTTCTGTCGACTGAACAAGCCAGGCCAATCATTTGTGAATTAATCATACTTCTGAGTCGGTTCTTTCTTTTCAGTAAAACAGGCTTTCAAAAAACAGTCTGAATCAATGCACGCTCTCTCATTGAATCATCTGAAGCAGACTGTCAGTCAGTAAAATAGAGAGTATCAAGATTTTAAGGAAACAGAGAACAAACAGTGCTGGATGAAGTGGATATTCACCTACTAACAATTGAAACAAAAGGCTTCTTTCTGAGAGATAAATGAGAAAATTCAGCTACTGCTGTGTCATGTGAATAAGTGGTCATTCACACAGAGAGTGTTTTGTGTCCTATGCTGTTTTTTAGTTGTTTTTCTATGCGAACATGCACTAGATGGATATCTTTAACCATTCCGTTGCTATATAACATTTTTTGTGTATTAAAACATGCATAAAGACCATTGCTCTCATTTATTGTTTGATCTGAAGAGTCTTAAGTCTTGTTGAAGTTTGTAATAGAATGCTAGACATACTCAGAAAAGTAAAAGTTCTTTCAGAGTTGAATTTTTAAGTTTCTACAATATTTAGTGGTAGCTTATCAGTGGTGGCTGTCAATTAATGTACATATAGCAGAAACGAACGGAAAAATCAATTTAAGATGTAATAAAACAGACGATGAACACTATTAACAGCAATTATTATATGATACAATAAAACTTATAGCAGAATGTGGTAGTTCTGTATATTGTTTCAGGGTTGGCATCATCTGAGGTCCTCTGAGGGGTTGGCATAATCTCTTCTCAGGTGTTCTGGATCCAGACTGAAGCTTGTGTAAAACAGAGAAACAAATAGAGACATACTT
>NW_015505261.1:1549602-1550324 GCF_001515645.1 Sinocyclocheilus grahami | reverse complement strand
ACAAAAACACTGCGACTCACAAGACAAAAAACACGAAAACACCTGTCTGTCGGGAGAGAGAGAAGCCGCAGCGTGTGAACGCGCCGCCATCTTGTTTGACAGAGGCGTCTTACCTGGGCTAAGGAGAAGAAGAACTGGACTGTTGCCCAATGGTCCAAAGTCCTCTTTTTGTTGTTTGCCACAACAAAAGTTATTTTGTTGTTGTTTTTGTAAGTTTTGTATTTCATTTGGAAACCAAGGTCCTAGAGTCTGGAGGAAGGGTGGAGAAGCTCATAGCCCAAGTTGCTTGAAGTCCAGTGTTAAGTTTCCACAGTCTGTGATGATTTGGGGTGTAATGTCATCTGCTGGTGTTGGTCCATTGTGTTTTTTGAAAACCAACGTCACTGCACCCGTTTACCAAGAAATGTTGGAGCACTTCATGCTTCCTTCTGCTGACCAGCTTTTTGAAGATGCTGATTTCATTTTCCAGCAGGATTTGGCACCTGCCCACACTGCCAAAAGCACCAAAAGTTGGTTAAATAACCATGGTGTTGGTGTGCTTGACTGGCCAGCAAACTCACCAGACCTGAACCCCATAGAGAATCTATGGGGTATTGTCAAGAGGAAAATGAGAAACAAGAGACCAAAAAATGCAGATGAGCTGAAGGCCACTGTCAAAGAAACCTGGGCTTCCATACCACCTCAGCAGTGCCACAAACTGATCACCTCCATGCCACGCCAAA
>NW_015505261.1:1548532-1549172 GCF_001515645.1 Sinocyclocheilus grahami | reverse complement strand
ACAAAAACACTGCGACTCACAAGACAAAAAACACGAAAACACCTTTCTGTAGAGAAGCCGAGAAGCCGCAGCGTGTGAACGCGCCGCCATCTTGTTTGACAGAGGCGTCTTACCTGGGCTAAGGAGAAGGACTGTTGCCCAGTGGTCCAAAGTTCTCTTTTCAGATGAGAGCAAGTTTTGTATTTCATTTGGAAACCGAGGTCCTAGAGTCTGGAGGAAGGGTGGAGAAGCTCATAGTCCAAGTTGCTTGAAGTCCAGTGTTAAGTTTCCACAGTCTGTGATGATTTGGGGTGCAATGTCATCTGCTGGTGTTGGTCCATTGTGTTTTTTGAAAACCAACGTCACTGCACCCGTTTACCAAGAAATGTTGGAGCACTTCATGCTTCCTTCTGCTGACCAGCTTTTTGAAGATGCTGATTTCATTTTCCAGCAGGATTTGGCACCTGCCCACACTGCCAAAAGCACCAAAAGTTGGTTAAATAACCATGGTGTTGGTGTGCTTGACTGGCCAGCAAACTCACCAGACCTGAACCCCATAGAGAATCTATGGGGTATTGTCAAGAGGAAAATGAGAAACAACAGACCAAAAAATGCAGATGAGCTGAAGGCCACAAACTGATCACCTCCATGCCACGCCAAA
>NW_015505261.1:1541524-1548473 GCF_001515645.1 Sinocyclocheilus grahami | reverse complement strand
CAGTGGAACGAAATGTCGTGCCTCACAGGACCACGGTGTTACATAAATACAGGCATACAACAGTGAAGTAATGGAGGTGATCAGCAACCTCTCACCCGCTAACTGATCACCTCCATGCCACACCGAATTGAGGCAGTAATTAAAGCAAAAGGAGCCCCTACCAAGTATTAAGTACATGTACAGTAAATTAACATACTTTCCAGAAGGCCAACAATTCACTAAAAATGTTTTTATATATATATATATATATATATATATATATATATGCATATATAAATGTTCATATATGAGCTTTTCAGTGTTATTGTCAGATAAACTGAGAGTTTTGGTAAGTGGAATCAGAAAAGTTTGGTTGAAAATGGACTTGAATAGGTTGAATTGTTCCGTCTGATATGAACCAGTTACACTCTTAAAAATAAAGGTGCTTCACGATGCCATAGAAGAACCTTTTTGTCTGAATGGTTCCATAAAGAACCGTTAACATCTGAAGAAACTTTCTGTTTCACAAAATATTTTTTTGTGGTGAAAGACGATTCTTCAGATTATAAAAAGGTAAGAAAGAGTTGGTTCTTTAAAGAACTTTTGTTTGAATGGTTCTTTGTGGAACCAAAAATGGTTCTTCTACGGCATCGCTTGAAGAACCTTTTAAGCACCTTTATTTTTAAGAGTGTAATTGAGAAAAAAATAAAAATAAAAATAAATAAATGGTTAAAATTAACCAGAATATAGCACACAAGTTGTATGGTCTTATTTATTTATTTATTTATTTTTTCATTTATTTAAATTTTGTATGGAAAACAAAAGAGCTGCAATAAAATATAAAATATCTCATTTTTTGTTCCACAGAAGAAATAAAAGCATATGGGTGAGTTCATTATGACATTTTAATTACATAATAATATATGTCTTCTGTAGAGTTTCAGAAAAGATCATCAAATATTTTAAAGACTGAATGATCCGAGCTGTACTATTCTCATTCATTTTATAGCTCTATACTATTTGTCAACAGTTTGTGTCTACTTTTGATTTTTCAGTGGATGCACTGGAGACAAAGCAGATATATAAATGAAACATGACCTAAAACAAATCTGCTTCTGAGCAATAGAATGTTCCTCAGCTCTTTGTCATATGCACTTAACCAATTTGAACAGTTAAAAGAGGAGGAACCCATGCAATGGTGGGCTGTATATCCTGAAACGAGACCTCTGAGATTACACAACCCAAAACTCCAGCAGGGAACACAAACAATCTGTTCTTTTCCCACAAGGAGTGTCGTTTTTCTGAGCTTTCGCCTTCTTTTGCTCTTCTGTTACTTAACTATTCTTTCAAGAAGAGTGTGAGAGCAAGCAGACAGTAGTAAGAGGAAAGGTTATCAGGTGGTACCTATGTCTTTAGTAATAATCAGCAGGCAAAATGTATCCGTAGGGAATCCCCAGAGTGATCCATGAGTAAATCCGGACACGTACCGCTTTAAGAATGCTGACGGCCTCTTTGCTGAGCCACACGGGATATAGGACGTCATCATGGAGAATAGACTCAAAAAGGTCGTCCTCATTATCTGCTTCAAAAGGAGGCTGACCAGCCATCATCTCGTACATCAGCACACCTAGAGCCCACCAGTCCACTGACGGGCCGTACTCAAGCTCCTGCAGGATCTGCAAACCACAAAGCTCCATAAATCTAAAGTTTGAAACAGAATAATTCAATATACATGATCACGTCCAGCTCAGACTCAGATGAAAGCACTTTGCTGGTTTTGTGAGGAAATCCTTCAGATTTGTGCAGAATTAATTAACACATGGTGTAAAGTGTTAAATGGAGATGATGGTATATTGGGAGTTGAAAATTATGATCAAATCAGCTGTTATATTTGACTCTATAAAGCCTACTGTATCATATCTGATATGCAAAACTTCTAAGTCCTCTAAATTATTAACATGATCAAAACTGCTGAATCTTCTACATGTCTGATTGATACCTTGTGCTTTTGGCAAGTAAAAGGCTTTTTAGTATAATTCTAAAAGTAAAACCTTCAGGTTGTGGATCGTGTGTCTTTTTGCTGTGAAATCTTTACTGATTTCTATAAAGTAAATGTTGGAATAACTTTTATGTTGTTAGTACTATTTCAAGATGAACACTTATTTGAACACCTTTTTTTTTTTAAATAAAAAAATCATGTTAAAATGTAAGCATCAAATATTATACATCAGTCTTTTGAGGAACATTTATTTGCTCATCTCAATCAGCATGCCTCCGCAATAAAAACTACAGAGTCATATAAAACTAAGCACTTAAATATCTTAAACTTATTATTGCAAGATTAAATGAATTAAATTCAAGTTCATTTGTATAGCGCTTTTCACAATACAAATCGTTGCAAAGCAGCTTTACAGAAAATGTTAAGTTTCTACAAATGTACAGTAAAAATCATGCAGTTAGTTACAAATTGCATGTAATCAAACAGACGGTGAACACTATTAACTGCAATGATTATATGTTGCGATTAAACTTATAGCAAAATATGGTAGTTGTGTATGTTGTTCCAGGTTTAGCATCATCTGAGGTCTTCTTTATAAGATATAGAGTGCTTTTATGTAAGCAATCTGCTATACTCTAATAAAGATCTTATTGATTTACATTACAAGCTTTTCATCTTTTTTAATCTTAATGTTTGCTCAGTTTGGGCCTCTGAATAAAACTCAGGTGTCCATGATATATGAGCTCCATATTCTCTTAAAGCATGTCTATATGAGCCTTAAAAGCATGTTGTATCAAATATGATACACACACACACACAAAGAAGGAAACATAAGCAACCCCTTTTTTTTTTCTGAAGGATCAATAAACTATGCCATTTTAAAGACTTGGATTTTTCAGGCTATTATTTTATATGTCAGACTTTTAATAAGAAATGCAAGATATGCAGAGATGGGGGAAATGGTAAACATTATGAATAATGGGCATTTCGTTCGAGTTTTCAGTGAAATTCTGCAGCCATATATGGTTATTACTGTAAACAAAAGATAGCTCTGAAGATAATGAACAACTAAAATGGGAAAACACTGAAAAATGAAAACAATTTAATTGGGCCACATTCATGAAACAAATATCTCTATTTGTAACGACTGTCTGTAAAACCATTCTAAAGTAAATCGCAACATTAATTCAAATACATCAATTACGTAAGAATAATTTTGCAAACAACTCAGAAATGTTGAGTGCTTGAATCAGGACCACGATATGAAAGCTAGTGATTGCTCAATAATGGAGTAAATATCTGACTTTTTCAAGAATATATACATCAGTAAATTAACAAAAATATAAAAATAAAAGGTTACACTGTAGGGACAAATTCTCACTATTAACTAGTTGTTTATTAGTAAGCATATTATTATTATTATTATTATGGCTGTTATTAGTACTTATAAAGCACATATTAATGCCTTGTTCTGCATGACCATATTTTAGATCCCTTAATCCACCCCATACCTAAACCTAACAACTGCCCTACTAACTATTAATACACAGTAATTAGGAATTTATTGAGGCAAAAGTCATAGTTAATAGTGAGATTTGGACTTTAAAATGAAGTGTGACCAAATAAAATAATGTTATAGCTTTAATGAGAACCAAACAGTAGAAAAGATGCACTATGAATGTGCATTTGTGTGTGTGAGAGTGTGAAATACTGTACCTCCGGGGCAATGTAATCTGGTGTGCCACAGAATGTTGTGGTTGTGATGCCTTCCAGGATTCCCTCCTTACACATGCCAAAGTCTGCCAGCTTACAGTGACCCTCTGCATCCAGCAGAATGTTGTCTAGCTTTAAATCCCTGCAAAGAAAATTCAAGTAAATGTAAAAAACAGCAATATTAACCTACGTGTAGCATGCAGATAAACATCAAATTTTCATTTTTGGGTGAACTATCCCTTTAAGTAAAATATAAATTGCCCATAGTATTAATTCCATACATATAGTAGTAATTAAGTAAAGCTGCAAGTTTTAGTAGTGATAATGAAAAACAAATCCAGTGTAAGTAGTGTATGTCAGGCTAGATTTGGTATCAGTGCAGCAGTATTTGAGCATCCTTACTAGGATACATAAGACATAAATTCACTGTACCCGCGCAGTGAATTTAACCAACACAAGAAGAACGTATAGAGAGAGAGAGAGAGAGAGAGAGAAAGCGAAAGAATAAAGAAAAGGAGAGTGCGAGATGATAAAGTGCCCCTGATGAAAGACAACAAGGAGTTGGATGAAACCAGTCGGATTGGGGTTTGATGGTTGATTGCAACAAGAATGTCAACATCACTTCACAGGATGTCATTCAGTCAAAGGTGTTTTCATAAAACCATCCTCATTGAAAAGGGAGGGGAGCGTCGGATCCCTTATGCAACTGTTCCTTTTGAGAAAGGCACCCTGGTGCTCGGCACGTTCCCGTTGGTCTGAAAGTTGGCGCGAGGGGCTTCATTCCTCTTTGTCTTTCCCCACCGAGAGTCTTCAATCACTCTTTACATGCAGAAGTGTGGAAAAATGCTTGTAATGAATGCTGGAAAGATGAGAGGCCTCCTTCCCAAATTTATGATCCACTTCTTGATTGAGAAGCCAAAATGAAGCCTAAATAAATTAGTTTTAAAGATGAACTACATCATATCCATATTTCCACTTGAGTCATTAGTTATTGTTAAAATGTGAAAAAGTCAAACATAGAAAGCGTAGGTGTGTTTGAACTTCAGTGTAGGTTCACAGAAAGAAAGAGGTGGAAAGTTCATGAGACGTGAACGGCTGATCTGTATTGTCCTCTATACCCACATGCGCTTCTACATCAAAAGATGTTCCAGAATTGTCCATCTCTCCATCTGTCTCTTATTTCTGTCTCTCTTTTCCCCCTCTATCCATTCCTGTCTAAGTCCTAGTAGTCTACACACCTTCCAACCGTCACGTCGCCCCTTCCTCTCTTTCCCAAGAAAGAGAGCTTCATTCAGAGCTTCATTTGTTGATTTAGATTCTGTGACTTTGCTACATTGGCCGCTCTTATCTGCCCTCTCTGAAGTGCTTAAATGGTAAATGCTGCTCTCGCTTTTGCTTTTATTTTCCAGGATGTTTAGTAACATACTCTTAGTTTTTTTTCCAGAGTTACATTGTGACTTTCTGAGACTGTGAGGTGAAGCTTTAGTCTTCTGAGATTCAAGATAATATCCACATAATTTCAGATTAGATTTGTTTATAATTTTACAACGTTTAAAATAGAGTAGAAAAGTGTGAGGTTTCTAAAAAACAATGAATAGAGCATATATAGGCTACAATAAGGTTTAATCTGGCCGCAGAGGAACCCAGTTGTGTTCCTCTGCGGCCAGTTGTGTTCCGATAAATGCGCTTGCTTTCTGAAAACAGCGGTTAGCTTGCAGTTTAACGATCTCCACTTCGATGTTCTATTCTCAGAAAAGTGTAATTCATCAAGTGTTCATTTACAACACACAGAGAGAGAGAGAGATAGAGAGAGAGAGGCTGTGTATGTATGAATTACCACCGTTTTGCCGCGTTTCTCTATTAACAGTGAAGCTGGGTGGCCAAATACTTATTTTACCGAGGAATTTACTAATTCATTCTTTAAAAATCCTACAATGTGATTTTCTGGATTTTTTTTTCTCATTTTGTCTCTCATAGTTGAGGTATACCTATGATGAAAATTACAGGCCTCTCTCATCTTTTTAAGTGGGAGAACTTGCACAATTGGTGGCTGACTAAATACTTTTTTGCCCCACTGTATATTGTACTGTGGTACAGTTATGGAGGCCCTTCATAGTGCAGAGGTCAGCTGCCTGCTCTGCCAATAGTTAGAAATGGCACTATAGTAAGCAGTGTTTAATAAACAGCTGTTTTTCTAAATTCTGCTGAGGTTAAATTCAGTGCAGTCATGTATCGTGATACATATCGTATCGTGGCCTCTGTATCGTGACTTTGCCGGTGATACACAGCCCTAAAGTGCGCTGCCAACTGCTACAGCAAACAAAAGCCAGGTATTTGAATATTGAGCAGCGAGCTCATTGGCTACCGATACAGGAGAGAACCAATCAGCTGCCATGTGACAATGATGTCACCAGGACAGATTGAGCTAGACCTATCGGACTGCGCCATCTAGAGTTTCATGCCAGAGCTCTGTATTTGTGTAGTTGGAATGGAAACCTAAAAGCAACAATACATTTGAAAAGGTGCTTTTAGAAAAGTAAATTAATTAAGCAGAAAATGTTTTCGATGAAAGGCTGTTTAAATTAAGATAAAAGAAAAATGTATAAACAACATTAAAAGCTTAGCATGAGCTGTAAAATCACAAAAGGGCTATAAATGATGAGATTAACTATTGTGTTATGTTTCACTAGAGCACCTTTCATTTGGAGGAAAGCACTGACATAGTAAGAACTCAACAACACAGAACAACAAGTCAGAGCCAGAGAACGACACACACAGAGAGGGGGAGATGGCAAAGACTCAATTTAGTGCATTTCCTGTTTTTTAAAAGTACATTTTGAGGAGTGATTTTCCATTACGTAAACAGCAACCTCTATGCTAAAAAAAAATCTGCTAGAATATGCTTTTTTTTTCAAAGGACAAGAAGCTATTCCATTACAACACACCAAGGAAGGACATGACATACACTCTTTATTATAATGTTAGAAATTTCAAAGTAACATGAATGATTTTTGCAAATAATAATTAATAAACATATTTAATATTAATATCTGTTAAAAAGCATATATTTTATATTATCATTGTGTGCAAATATTTAGAATGTCAAATCACTGTTTATATAAATACATATATATATATATATATATATATACATCAAATATTTACACTACAGTTCAGTAAGATTAAAAAAAATTTTTTTTTACAGTTTTAGTCAGTAAAGATGCGAAAGTGTTACAAGACATATTTTTCAAAAAATTA
>NW_015505261.1:1537390-1541144 GCF_001515645.1 Sinocyclocheilus grahami | reverse complement strand
ATATATATATATATATATATATATACATCAAATATTTACACTACAGTTCAGTAAGATTTAAAAAAAAAATTTTTTACAGTTTTAGTCAGTAAAGATGCGAAAGTGTTACAAGACATATTTTTCAAAAAATTTAAATTTAAATTTATTAAATATTTCCACATTATAAATGTTTCCACAAAAATATTAAGCAGCACAGCTTTAACATAATAATAGTAAATGTTTCTTGAGGACTAAAGAATGATTGTGATGATTATTGATGATTATGTGACACTGAAGACTGGAGTAATGATGAAAGTGAAAGTGACATAAGTGCGCACACACAGCAGTGAACACACACACACTCCGTGAACACACACCTGGAGCAGTGGGCAGCCATTTATGCTGCGGTGCCCGGGGAGCAGTTTGGGGGTTCAGTGCCTTGCTCAAGGGCACCTCAGTCGTGGTATTGAAGGTGGGAGAGAGCGCTGTACATTATACTTAGCCTATATTTTATACATTATCTAATGTAATAATATATCTCACATTGGACTGCTCTATGCTAAAATATTCGTTTAGCACCACTCATACCTTTTAAACTTCAAATTTTATGGAGCACGGCAAAATATTTTTTATATAAGGACTTTAAAATTACAATTTACACAAATGCATGCACAAACATTTTACACAAGCAAGCTTTGAGAAATACTATGTCAATGTATTTTAACTAATGATCTATTAGGCGTTGTATAATTGATGGACTGTTTTTAGTATATCTTCTCAGATGTCTGATATATATATATATATATATATATACATCAAATATTTACACTACAGTTCAGTAAGATTAAAAAAAATTTTTTTTTACAGTTTTAGTCAGTAAAGATGCGAAAGTGTTACAAGACATATTTTTCAAAAAATTAAAATTTATTAAATATTTCCACATTATAAATGTTTCCACAAAAATATTAAGCAGCACAGCTTTAACATAATAATAGTAAATGTTTCTTGAGGACTAAAGAATGATTGTGATGATTATTGATGATTATGTGACACTGAAGACTGGAGTAATGATGAAAGTGAAAGTGACATAAGTGCGCACACACAGCAGTGAACACACACACACTCCGTGAACACACACCTGGAGCAGTGGGCAGCCATTTATGCTGCGGTGCCCGGGGAGCAGTTTGGGGGTTCAGTGCCTTGCTCAAGGGCACCTCAGTCGTGGTATTGAAGGTGGGAGAGAGCGCTGTACATTCACTCCCCCCACCCACAATCCCTGACGGTACGAGACTCGAACCCACAACCTTTGGGTTACGTGTCCGACTCTCTAACCATTAGGCCAGGACTTCCCCCGTAAACTGAAAATTCTGCCTTAACATCACAAGTTATTTTAAATTGTAATAACTTAATTATTTTAAATAGTTTTAAAACATAAAAAAAATCAAATTTAACAAATAAACAATCTAAAAAAATAAAATGAATTAAAGCAATACAAAAGCAGTGTATACATATTTATTATACTTAGCCTATATTTTATACATTATCTAATGTAATAATATATCTCACATTGGACTGCTCTATGCTAAAATATTCGTTTAGCACCACTCATACCTTTTAAACTTCAAATTTTATGGAGCACGGCAAAATATTTTTTATATAAGGACTTTAAAATGACAATTTACACAAATGCATGCACAAACATTTTACACAAGCAAGCTTTGAGAAATACTATGTCAATGTATTTTAACTAATGATCTATTAGGCGTTGTATAATTGATGGACTGTTTTTAGTATATCTTCTCAGATGTCTGTATACCGTAATTTACCTTCCCTACCTACTTTGCTCAAATGCCCATGAATAATATGTTAGTCAGACACTCCTGGAAGGTTACCAAGCAACATCCACATGATCTAATTAATATTCATGCATAACAAAGAAGAAAAGAAAAGACTCTTTATAACTAAATTAAGCAGCAACTAGTTTCCCAAGTTACCTGCAGAGCAGTGCCCCAGAAACAAGATTGCAGTTTCTCTGCTGATATAAGTGAACGGGGGGGAAAAAAATTAGCCAATCATCATGTAAAACACCACTCGCGTACAATGTTACAGTGATTAGTAATTATAGGGGCTGTAAGCTACAATAACTACCAGCACACATTGTTCCTTCACAGGTCTTAGTGCTTTTGTGTCCCTAATACTCCCATACACCGTAACAAAATCCCTCAAGAACCACAGGTCAACAAAAGATGGGTAATCAAGCAGAGGAGCCACATCTATGCCACCTGCTCTTACTATCTATTTTTAGAGCGCTGAATACGAACAAACAACCAAAGCAGCCAATTGCAGTCTACAGCAGGGAAATCAAGCTCAAACAAAGTCCTCTTTAACCAGATCAAACTTCTGCGGTTTCAGTCAAAACTGCCACCATGTCCTTCCCTGATAGGGAGAAGAAAGCTGCCCCTGCACATTTTGTTCTAGAATGTTCTGAATTCAGTTTTTTTAGGTCCTGGTATGTGCAGCAGGTCACAGAGAGGTAAAATTGGTTCTCATGGGGGAGAAATGCTGTTCTGCCATGCGCTTGCATGCAAAAGTGTTAACACGCAGGCTGCGTTTCGACATGCAGGTTTCCTGCAATGTAGGGCTTTCCCAAAACGCAAGGATGCCATTCGGATTGAGACCGATGGCCGAAGGGAGGATACTCTGGGATCTTTATTTGTAAACCGTGGAAATGATTTCAGATTTAGGGGTGACCTGGGTTAATGTCACATGTTTTACCACAGTGTTTAGACCTTAAAAATGGTAAAATCTTTGAAAAAAATCAGTATCACAGTTCCCACAAAAATATTAAGCAAGAAAACTGTTTTCAACAATGATAAATAATGAGAAATGTTTTTTGAACAGCAAATCTTAGAATAAATCTTAGAATTAGAATGATTTCTGAAGATGTTTAGACCTTAAAAATGGTAAAATCTTTGAAAAAAATCAGTATCACAGTTCCCACAAAAATATTAAGCAAGAAAACTGTTTTCAACAATGATAAATAATGAGAAATGTTTTTTGAACAGCAAAGAATTAGAATGATTTCTGAAGAATCATGTGACACTGAACACTGGAATAATGATGCTAAAAATTCAGGTTTGAATAACAGAAGTAAATAAAATTTTAAACTATATCAAATAGAATACAGTGATTTTAAATTTGAGTAATATTTTAGAATATTACTGTTTTGCTGTATTTTAATCAAATAATGCAGCCTTGGTGAGCAGAAGAAACTTTTAAAACATTAAAGGTCACATATTGTACACATTTCTGGAGTTTTATTTTAGGTGTTGATGTCCTTAAGAATATATATTAGCAGTATAAGTACCAAAAACCATCTCAATATATTTTTACAGCTCCTCTCTCAGGAGCTCTGCTGAGAACAGGTCGATTTTGGCGTGTCTAATTAATATTCATGAGCCTCTCTTCTGATTGGCCTGTTGTTTTCTGAGTGATGCACGGCCAGGCCAACCACAGGTAACTAGACTCAGCCGACGTCACAGCGCTAGCTGGAGGCAGCAAAACAAAGGGGAAACTGGAGGCGGCCCATTCAAACCAGCGCAGATTCGGCTACATAAGGAGCTTAAAATATCATCTTATTGTGAGGTTGGGTGCCAGAATCGACGTAATACAGCCTCAAATTAGAAATTCGATCGCATATCTGCTGCCACTGCCAGACAAAAAAACAGACGACAGCTGTGGTTAAACGCGATAAAACGAGCAGACTGGACAGAAA
>NW_015505261.1:1522163-1535211 GCF_001515645.1 Sinocyclocheilus grahami | reverse complement strand
ATTTATATATAATCATTTGTAATTGTATATACATTGTTGTGATTAATTGTGGCTGGAACAATAATGTAGCTGTAAAAATAGTTGCCTGCTGAAATTGAAATGTATATACATCTTCATCATGACTAGATAGACACGGTGAGTTTGTCTTTACTATACATGTTAGATGTGATCCCCCTCATAGTAACAATCCTGTCAGATCGTCCATCCTTTGAGTGAGAGTATAACATTACAGGTCGGCCGATCTGGTTTCGTGGTTAAAGTGAACCTTTTCGACATGTTTCCGCAATGTTGTCTGGTGGTTTGGCAAAAGGAGAGTGGGACGGTGGGCGGTGCTCTGGGTGGTGACTGAAGGCGGTGACAGTGTAGTTCTGTAAGTTCTAACTCTGTCAGTTCCGTTCCCACGCCCGGCCTGCCGGCCGATTCACTCCCAAACCCTATGATGACAGCAGCAATCTCCTTAACCTCAGCCAAAAAAACGAGAATGAGGAGGAAAAGACTGTTGGCTCTAGCCCCTGACCAGAGTCAAGAGATGGCTCGAGCCCCTGACCAGAGTCGAGAGATGGCTCGAGCCCCTGACCAGAGTCGACTGTTGGCTCTAGCCCCTGACCAGAGTCGAGAGATGGCTCGAGCCCCTGACCAGAGTCGAGAGATGGCTCGAGCCCCTGACCAGAGTCGAGAGATGGCTATAGCCCTTGGCCAGAGTCAAGTGATGTCTCCAGCCCCTGACCAGAGCCCAGAGAGGGCATTGGTTCCTAGCCCAGAGAGGGCTGCGGTTCCCACGTATGGCCCAGGGAGGGCCTCAGCTCCTTAGTTTAGCCCAGAGAGGGCTGCGGTTCCCACGTATGGCCCAGGGAGGGCCTCAGCTCCTTAGTTTAGCCCAGAGAGGGCTGCGGTTCCCACGTATGGCCCAGGGAGGGCCTCAGCTCCTTAGTTTAGCCCAGAGAGGGCTCCTGTTCCTGAATACGGCCCAGAGAGGGCTTCCATTCCCAAGATTATCCCAGAGAGGACTCCTGTTCCTGAATTAGGCCCAGAGAAGGCTCCTGTTCCTAAGTTTGGCCCAGAGAGCACCTCCACCATGGCTCCTAACTCCCTCCTCGCCGCCGTGGCCCGTCAGTCCACTAGTTCCGCCGGGCTCCTTCGTCCTTCCGGCTCCGCCTTGGTTTGTTGTTGACCATCCATCGCCTCGGGACTCCACTCCTCCGGCTGCGCCTCGTCCCTCCAGCCCTCCAGCTCCATCAGGCTCCTCCTTCCCTTCGCCTTCGTCACCTGAGCCACCTGTTCTGCCATGGTCCTCCGGATCCTCCTGGTCACCCTGGTTCTTCAGCTCTCCGACTCCGCCTCGGGCTCCTCCACCTCCTGCTCCGCCGCCGTCAGTCGGCCCCCTGGAGTTGTCAGACCTTCCTCCACCATGGCTCCTCCCTCCGTCGGCTCCACCATGGGTTGTCTTTATGGCTGTGGCTTGGGTCCCACCTGGCTCCGACTGCTCCAAGCCCCTCCTGTCTCCTCCCTTCATCGTCTCTACCAAGGACTCTGTCTGCCAGCCCCCTCCCGGGTGCCTGTCCTCCTCTCGAGCCTCCTCCCAAGTTTCCACCCGTCCCTCCCCCTGTTGTTTCTACGGCGCGAGGACGCGCCTTTCGGGAGGGGGGCGATATGTCAGGAATATGGACCTGTTTTGCTGTGTTTTGACCCTGAGTGGTCAGCTAAATATCTACAGTGGATCTAAAATATGAATAGTTAACTATAACTAGTTGTGGTTAATTATTCATATTTCCCCATGAGCTGATTTGCTACACTATTCTGCATAAAAAAACATCATATGTTTGCATGTTGTTTACATGCAGGTTTAATTTGCAGTACTGGCATCATGCATATGATTTTATAGCAGAATGACAAATGAATCTGTATTACAGATTCAGTTGTCATTTTACAGATTCCGCTTGTCATTTTCATACTGTCCAAAAACATAATAGATTTTCATATTTTTTACATGCAGACTAGGGATGGTAAGATTCACAGATTTGCATCGGTGCGTCAGCATAAAAGTTAACGATACAATGCATTGATTTAAAAGAGTGCGCATCGGATACAAGTTGGCATTTGTATCGCAATGCATTGTTTCTAACATATTTGCATATATAAATTTTTTTTTATTTATATATCATTATTATTAGATGCACTATACTTTTATTAACTAGAAAGTGACCGATAATTTAATTTGCGCGAACGCTGGATCTGGAACATCAGGTCTCCGCCATTCACATATTCCATGACGAAAAACAAACGGTCCTAAAGTGAAGAAACAGAGTAAACAGGTTCATTATTTGACTCAATAAATGCTAATTGTTTAATTTGAACAATTTTTCATTTCTCATTGCAGTGATTGCAAAACATCACTGCACCCGGAAATCAAGGGCTTAATTTGATGTCTACATACAAGTAGGAATGGGAATTGCAAGGAATTTACAGATTCTTGATCTCGAGATGGAGAAAAAACGCTAAAACACAACACTATTTTTGAAACGGACATTATAGTGTTAGACTGAAAAGTTAGACTCATTTATACTGATTCAAAAGTCATAAGAAGGAGATTTGTGGGTCTTTTTAACTGAATCATCAGGTCTCCGCCATTCACATATTCCATGACGAAAAACAAACGGTCCTAAAGTGAAGAAACAGAGTAAACAGGTTAATTATTTGACTCAATAAATGCTAATTGTTTAATTTGAACAATTTTTCATTTCTCATTGCAGTGATTGCAAAACATCACTGCACCCGGAAATCAAGGGCTTAATTTGATGTCTACATACAAGTAGGAATGGGAATTGCAAGGAATTTACAGATTCTTGATCTCGAGATGGAGAAAAAAACACTTTTTGAAACGGACATTATAGTGTTAGACTGAAAAGTTAAGACTCATTTATACTGATTCAAAAGTCATAAGAAGGAGATTTGTGGGTCTTTTTAACTGAACCATTACAAAGAATACATGATTCCTTTGCGAACCGGACATAACTCCAGAATGTTTGCCTGAGGTTATGGATTACAGGTAATGATGTTGTAAATAATATTCAGTTTCTTGCACAGACCAGTCGTTTCGCTTCATAAGACCTCAATATATTGTCAGGAGCCATGGGTATTAATTTTGTGTTACGTTTATATGCTTTTTTTGACTCTCAACGTGCCAGTAGCCGTTGACTTGCACGCTGTGAATCACGAAAGGTTTAAGCTAAAAATCTTCTTTATTGTTCTACTGGAGAAAAAGAGTCACTTATATCTAGGATAGCCTGAGGGTGAGTAAATTAACAGCAATTTTTCATTTTTGGATGGACTATCCCTTTAAGAGACATTTGTTCCATTTACATTTTAATACAGTGATCCAACATTCATGAACCTTTAACATAACCGTAAAAAGTCATGAACATCATTAGTTTCCTTTTTTTTTTCAGCCCTAAAGGATTCAGACATAGGGGAATGCACTTTCAAATGAAAAACTTTTGAGTGTTTATGAAATCCAACTATTAACCACAACTGGGGTTAAAAGACAAGGCTACAGAATAGAATATAAATGTTGGAAAGTTCAGAGTCAATGAGAGAAGACAGCATTAGAAGAATCCAGCAGCCATTCTCAGAAAACATGAACCCGTTGCCCTGTACGGCTGAATAGAATATATCTCATTATCTTCAGTGGGTCATGCACATCATTTCAAAGAATCAAGATGTATATCAAACCCACACAAACTGCCAGTCCAGCTATGTGACTCATGTCCTAGTCAGCAGACGTAACGATTGGCTAAGGAAATACACTGAAATTTGAACGCACATATTCAAAGATGTTCATTTGGCTGTAAGGAGAAGAACCTGATTTGCATCTTTCTGCAAAAAAACCCATACCTAACAATGGAAAAGGATGCTTTAACGAATTGTTTGCCATCTGAACATTAAAAAAAACAAACAAGAGAAAACCCACAGAATAAACACAGGAAGATATTTCACATGCAATGTGAAGGAGTTCATTGAGTTCATAGTGCATTTTTTGCATATTTTGCGAATTGCAGGTCAGAAAATTTAAACTTGGAGCATCGGATACAAGTTGGCATTTGTATCGCAATGCATTGTTTCTAACATATTTGCATATATAAATTTTTTTTTATTTATATATCATTATTATTAGATGCACTATACTTTTATTAACTAGAAAGTGACCGATAATTTGTGACCAATATTTTATATTTAGATTGATTTCTCCTCTCTAAACTGTCAAGCGCATTCTCTCATCCCCACTGCCGCTATGTGAATATGAAGTATCACAACACTACGGAAACTGAGGTCGTGTCCTGAGAGTCACATAGAATATAGATTAACATGGCAGAGGTAGAGCTGCATCTTCCACCAAATAATTATAATGAACCAAAGAAATAAAAGTGAACTATCTGTACTATATTGAATTGCATAGCATCATATTTTTTACACGGCACCGTATTGCATTGAATCGCATTATGTTGAATTGAATCAAAATTGGATCGTACTGCATTGTAATAGGGGTGAATCATATCGCATCACATCGGTAGCTGCTTCATATGTATCTTTAATGTATCATATCACTGGCTATGCATCGAGATGTATATCACACCGGCCTCTGTTATGGAGATGCACATTCCCTAATGCAGACTAGTTTTGAAGTTTTGGCATCATACATTTGATTTTATACTGGAATGACAAATTAATCTGTATTACGAATTCCAAAAGCTACATCGGTTTGCATGTTGTTTATGTGCAGCTTTATTTTGTAGTGCTGGCATCATGCATATGATTTTACAGTGAAATCTGTATCACAATCTGTATTACAGATTCAGTCCTCATTTTGCAGATTTGACAAATTGTGCATATTGTCCAAAAATATCATCAGCTTACATGCATTTTATGTGCAGCTTTTTATGTGTGTGTGTGTGTGTGTGTGTGTGTGTTGATGTCATGCATGCAATTCCACTGTAAAACCATGTGTAGGACTCCAGCACTACAAAATACTGCTGCACATAAACACACAAATTTGCAAATTTATGATATTTTTGGACAGTTAAGATGGATTCCACATTAAAAAAAGCCAGTGATGGATAAAAATGATCCCAAGGAAAGCCTTCCAGCCCCAGAAGCACTGCCCGTTGTGTGTGGTTAATGACACACAATTGAGAAGGTAAACAAACTGTCTGGGAACGAATAAATCATTGCACATAGCTCATCAAAGTAAACAACCTGAGGTAAACAAGGCAGACAAGGGCTCCCGCTCTAGGCAAAATTGCTCCTAAAGATACAACATACCATGCCAGAGCCAGTTCATGTGATACAGACTCTATTTGATTCGCTCCAGACCTAATCTGTTCAGGACTGCGTGACAGCCCTCTGAGAAAATAAATGATCTGGAGTCCGGATTAAACTTGAGCAAACACTTGGAACGGATGGCTAATTTTCCATCCAAAACTGATCAGGCTAAAATTTCACTAAATTTGGAATGTATCTTTTGTGCGTTACAATGGTATTTTGGCTGACGTGTTTTAAGACATTCCATTCTTTTGGTCACTTAACAATGATGCTGTGTCTATCAGTCAGACAAACAGAAGAAGTTTATGGTTTGGAACCAAACACTGTCTGAATGTTGTTTGACCTTTGGCCTTTTTCAGCGGTCAGTTGCCTCGCAATGAATTTACCTGTAAATGACCCCATTTTGGTGCAGGAACATGAGGGCTGAGGTCATCTCAGCAGCATAAAACCGGGAACGAGCTTCATCGAATTTGCGCGAACGCTGGATCTGGAACATCAGGTCTCCGCCATTCACATATTCCATGACGAAAAACAAACGGTCCTAAAGTGAAGAAACAGAGTAAACAGGTTAATTATTTGACTCAATAAATGCTAATTGTTTAATTTGAACAATTTTTCATTTCTCATTGCAGTGATTGCAAAACATCACTGCACCCGGAAATCAAGGGCTTAATTTGATGTCTACATACAAGTAGGAATGGGAATTGCAAGGAATTTACAGATTCTTGATCTCGAGATGGAGAAAAAAACACTTTTTGAAACGGACATTATAGTGTTAGACTGAAAAGTTAAGACTCATTTATACTGATTCAAAAGTCATAAGAAGGAGATTTGTGGGTCTTTTTAACTGAACCATTACAAAGAATACATGATTCCTTTGCGAACCGGACATAACTCCAGAATGTTTGCCTGAGGTTATGGATTACAGGTAATGATGTTGTAAATAATATTCAGTTTCTTGCACAGACCAGTCGTTTCGCTTCATAAGACCTCAATATATTGTCAGGAGCCATGGGTATTAATTTTGTGTTACGTTTATATGCTTTTTTTGACTCTCAACGTGCCAGTAGCCGTTGACTTGCACGCTGTGAATCACGAAAGGTTTCAGCTAAAAATCTTCTTTATTGTTCTACTGGAGAAAAAGAGTCACTTATATCTAGGATAGCCTGAGGGTGAGTAAATTAACAGCAACTTTTCATTTTTGGATGGACTATCCCTTTAAGAGACATTTGTTCCATTTACATTTTAATACAGTGATCCAACATTCATGAACCTTTAACATAACCGTAAAAAGTCATGAACATCATTAGTTTCCTTTTTTTTAAAGAATGTTTCTTATTTTTCAGCCCTAAAGGATTCAGACATAGGGGAATGCACTTTCAAATGAAAAACTTTTGAGTGTTTATGAAATCCAACTATTAACCACAACTGGGGTTAAAAGACAAGGCTACAGAATAGAATATAAATGTTGGAAAGTTCAGAGTCAATGAGAGAAGACAGCATTAGAAGAATCCAGCAGCCATTCTCAGAAAACATGAACCCGTTGCCCTGTACGGCTGAATAGAATATATCTCATTATCTTCAGTGGGTCATGCACATCATTTCAAAGAATCAAGATGTATATCAAACCCACACAAACTGCCAGTCCAGCTATGTGACTCATGTCCTAGTCAGCAGACGTAACGATTGGCTAAGGAAATACACTGAAATTTGAACGCACATATTCAAAGATGTTCATTTGGCTGTAAGGAGAAGAACCTGATTTGCATCTTTCTGCAAAAAAACCCATACCTAACAATGGAAAAGGATGCTTTAACGAATTGTTTGCCATCTGAACATTAAAAAAAACAAACAAGAGAAAACCCACAGAATAAACACAGGAAGATATTTCACATGCAATGTGAAGGAGTTCATTGAGTTCATAGTGCATTTTTTGCATATTTTGCGAATTGCAGGTCAGAAAATTTAAACTTGGAATGAAAAAAGGCTATGGGCTGTAGAGAATATTTCCTTTATTGTCTCACCCTATATTCCTTGCTACCTGTTTCTTCTCTCAGAATGATCAGAAGAGAAGTGTAGGTGATTTTTTCAGCCGTTGCGGGCCTCATACAACTGCCTCACATTGATGATATGAATGATACGCTGATATTTTTTAATTGAAATCATGATTTCATTGTAATCGTATGTCTTATGTAATTGCGGGCCATTCTGCCCCGCTTGTCCTTTGCTATGAAAGTGAATTTAAACAGGATGCTGAAATAGTTTGTTTAAAATGTGCCCAGAGTCACAGCAAAGGCCCACCCAATCAAATGCCAAAAAAACATTTCCTGCCTCTAATTAGAAATGTACAGATACTGGTGTCCCAGCGCCGTGCAAGAGAAAAGGATAGACAGATAACAACCAAGACCCAACAAGCCGTTCTAACAGAGTGTATCAGCTGGCCTTCATATTTGTGCTACATATGAATGAGTGTTAAAGTACAACTTAAGGCTGGAATACACTGCACTTTACTCAGATTTTTGCCCTGATTTACAGTCTGGACAAGCTGATGCTAGTTGGCAAAAATCAGAGCCTGTCTGCAGATTTAAGTTGACAGATTTCATAGAAAATCTCATTGTGTGTGATGGTCACAGGCTTCTATGATTCCTTCCTGTTTGAGGATATCAGAAATGTTTGATATTTTGAGCCGATTTTAGAACACATATTGCTTTCATTTTTATGCATCTCCTAATGACAATGCATGTGAATTTGTTGTGTTCGGAATGTATGATGAAGACTCCATCAAAGAACATTCTTCTACATGCTTAAATTAAAATAAATAAATTAAATAAAACAAGTTTTGGCCCACTTTTCTTCATGGTAATTGTTGTTCCCCACAGTGAGATTACCACACTCCACACTAGCTTATCAAATGACCAGCTTTGTTCGCCTGATAGCAACAGGAAATAATTATAATTTCAGTACAGAGTGTATTGTGTGTGTGGCCCTGGACATTAATCAAGAATGTTTATCCTAGTCCTATGGCTTATAAGAACCAAATACAAGGGGTTCAGAAATCTACTAATAAATAAACCTGTTTCTAATTTGCATGCATCAGCATAACACTTTGTGTACATTTAATTCATACTTATTATTATTTTAAATGTATCACTTGTTTCCAGCTTAATTAAAAATAAAATAAAAAAATTCACTTTACAGTAAACAGTAATACTGATAAATATTACCACAATTTAAAACAACAATTTACATTTGAAAATATTTTACAATTAACTTTTTTTTTTTTAATTTTTCAGCATAATTTCTCCAGACTTCAAGGTCACGTGATCCTTCAGAAATCATTCTGATATGCTATTTTGCTGCTCAGTTATGATCAATTATTATTTTTGCTTAATTATTCAAATGTTTCTAATTGTCAATGTAAAAAATGACAAAGAACTGAACTTATTTGAAATAATCTTTTGTAACATTATAAATGTCTTTACTGTTCTTTTTGATCAATTTAATGTTTCCTTGCTGAATAAAAGTCTTTCTTTCTTTCTTTCTTATCTTAACCAGAACTTTTGAATGGTTATGTATCATGGTTTCTACAAAAAGTAAGAAGCAGCACAACTGTTTTCAACATTGGTAATAATAAGAAATGTTTCTTGAGCATCAAATCATCATATTAGAATGATGTCTGAAAGATCACGTAACACTGGTCTACAGTAATAATGCTAAAAAAAATCAGCTTTAACATAGAAATCATTTAAAATATATTCAAATAGAAAACAGTTATTTTAAATTGCAATAATATTTCTCAGTATTACTGTGTTAAGTTTTGATTAAATAAAATGTAAAAATAATAATTATTACAAACTTCTGACCAGTAGTGTACCTGCAAAGGTACACTCTTCACTTGGCTTCACTAAATCTACATAGGATACAAATTCATAGATGTATCTGTGCACTGTATTTATTGAAAGGCCTAATCCTAGTGCATTATATAATATCATGTGAAAACAGTGTAACAACATTTTTGAATGGAAAGGACCCTTACTGTGTTGGTTATAAGGGCCATTTCTATACAAACACAGTAATGTTCTCTCTCTTTGATGCTTGAGGTTCAGTTGAAGGTGAATGCCAGGCGCTGTGTGCTGTATCACAGACTCAAATGATGAAAGCTGCGGCACTGTTTCTAAAGCAAGGGTTTCATTCAGAACAAACAGCCCTCCCTCCAGCCCTTTACATCAGTAATCACAATCACAAATTCAGATAAAAACTGTGGGAAAAAATGGCCCAGATATAGAAAATACCCCCCTTTTTAACTATTTATTTGATCAAAAAAATACAGCAAAAATATTGTGAAATATTATTACAATGTAACATAACTGTTTTCTGTTTGATTATATTTTAAAATGAAATTCTGTAATGTTAAAAGTGAATATCCAGCATCATTACTCCAGTCTTCAGTGTCACATGATCCTTAAGAAATCATTTTAATATGCTGATTTGCTGCTTAAGAAACATTTATTATTGTTATCAATGTTGAAAACAGTCATGCCACTTAATATTTCTATGACACTTTTTTTAAGGATTCTTTGATGAGCAGAGAATTAAAAAAACTGAATGTATTTGAAATATATACTCAAACATGTATGTTGTTGAATGTGTATAGCTAAAATTTGTTTATGAATAAAACTCAAATTAGCTCTGAAAACCCTCCTAAACCTGAAACTGTGACAATACACAAGAGTAACTAACATTTAACATTATTTACAATTACTTTTGTATTTCATCTTAATTTTAGCTCAAATCAATAATTTCAAATTGACTTCAATTAAATTATTTAATAGAAGTATTTATCTGCCAAAAATACACTGTTATTTGTTAAAATGTCCTTATTAAGTAAAAGAAAATGCCCCTGAAAATGAATTATGGTGGTAAATATTGGCCCTTAACAATAAAGTTAATTTTTAGCATAAGTAGTCCCGCAGTTTAGATCAATATCTCCATCATTCACAGTTGGCAATACTTCTGAGTGCAATAAATATTGCAGCAAATGCTAGAAATATAATACACACTTTACTTTGGCATTGGAAACTGACAAAGTCGGTCTAGACCGTGTCGAATAGACTCAGTACAAGAGAAGCAGTGAACTCATGTGATGTAGTAAAGTAACACACACTGCTACCAGAGACCCTTAACACACACTCCTCTGGCCAAGAAGCTGTCGCTCTTCATTTCATGATGCTTGTCATTACAGCAGGAATGTCTCTCTCAGAACAACACAGTCTTTACACAGCTTATATGCAGAAGCCGTGTTGCTCTCTCTGTCCATCATAATGCTCTTAATTGGCCCATTCGGATGCTTTTTCAGGTTTGAGCATGCCACTATGTTCTATATAAAACTCTGTGTTTGAGAACATTCAGTTCTGTGAGGAATGTTTCTACAGAGAAAAGCTTATTAAGCTCAGTGTAGCGGAAGGTGATGAAAAAACACAGGCTTAGCGAGTACCTGATAAGCGAACGGCGTGAGGTATTCTGCTGTCCTTACACGGATGCAACCTGATACTACACAAATATGATAAATGGGATATTTATACACCTAGTGTACTGTAAATGCAGCTAAACATGAGTTGGGTATGTTTTGTTATGATAAGAAGTCATGAAATTATAGTTTCTGCTAAAACAATCAATAGAAATCATCCATCTGCCTTTCTGTTTCTTGGAGGTGTTACACCGCAGGATGTAAAAACAGAATATGTAAAAAGATGCACATAAACGTTACGAACTTAAATCCACAGTAGGAGGTAAAATGCTGCCTTTTCTTAACACACATGCTTGAGGAAATGTCTTTTTCCTGTTATGGTGCCCCGCTTTGTGTCTGACAGGATTAAAGTGAGGCACTTTCTTGTAATAGCTGATAAGGAAAATGTACAATAATTCAAAGAAAAAAAATGGGTTTAATTCTTCTTTGAGGTATTTTAAAGCAGCATATTTTAAAACCATTTTGATTCAAAGGCCCCTGCATAGTCCAACATAATATTCAATGATATTTCCTTCAGTATGTCTGTTATAATTGTGGCTAAACGGATTTATATGAACAGAAATTAAGAGTGTTGATATATTAACCACAACTCATTGTGTGATTCCAGAAATTTTGAGAACTATATGCTTACAGTTTTGTAATGATTGCATGTTTTATATTACTTCAGTTAAGTTGGATTATTTTAATATATTGTTAATGATAATTATGTAACTTATATTAATGGTAATTTTAAGACATCCTGTGGTCCCCTGCTTGAGGACAACTGTTTTTGTCAGGGTTCTGTCACTTCGGTCTAGTGTAATTCATGGTTTTGTGACAGAGCCCTGACACTCGCGTCATGTCATTGTTTTCATGTGAGCGTGCGGCTTCGAGTGTGCTCGAGCCGTGCGCTCTCGTCTGCGTGTACTGTTTCATGTTGGAGCGTGGTGTTCAGATCCCGGCACTCATGTCTTGAGTTTCGGTTTCGTGTCGGGGTCCGGACACTCGCGCTCCATGTTCTGTCTGTTGTGGGAGCGTGCGGTCTCGAGTTCGCTCGGCCGTGCGCTCTTCTGTCCACGTGTGTTGTGTTTTGTGAAGCACGCGGTTTGTGTTCAGCCGCGTGCTTTTCTTGTGTCTTGTGTGAACGCGTGGCTTATGAGTTTTCTCATTAGCTGCGTGTTCGTGTCTCTTGTTCTAGCACATGGCTTGTGATTTGTTTTGCTGGCCATGTGCTTGTGTTTTGTTTTGTGTGAGCACATGGCTTTTTGTCTTTGATTCGGTGTGCCATGTGCTCATGTCAATTGTCTTGACCCCTCCCATCTTGTTACCTGATTATTAGTTAATTTGTCCCACATGTGATCCCTCATTACCCTCCTCATTTGCTCTCCATTTATTCTCCTTGTGTTTGCAGTCGTGCGTCAGTTCGTCATCGTCAATCCCTGGATGTGTCCAGATCCTGCCTTGCCTTGCCTTGCCAGCCTGTTTTTCCCCCACGGGGTAGTTTGTGTTTCTGTTTGTTTATTTTTATTACCAATTTAAAAACCCTTTTTCTGCAATACTGAGTCCTCGCTCCATCCTCTACCCTAACCTTGACAGTTTTAAAGTATTATCCCAATTAGATAATGCTAATATATTTATACTTTCATTCTGATGCATTTCTGTATTTCACAGTGAAAACTGTACTCTGTAAAAAATAACCGTGAATTTAACGGTAAAAGACTGTAAAAATGCTACAGTAAAAACCTGTTAAATGGTTAACAGTAAATTCCCATACTATATACGGTGAAAAACTGTGTTGGACATTACATGTAATTTTACGGTAGTATACCGTTTTTGGAAGTGAAAAAGAAGGTGACCGTGATTTCACCAAGTACAACATGTTCCTGGTTCAACATCCTTGTTGATCCTGGAACAACATTCCAATTAACTAAACAGAATTGAGGGATAACTTTTCAGGAAATATCTGTTTTAGGCTTACGATCAGGGTTAGGTGCTTCTACACCCTTGTTAATCAGCTATCATTTCACACTGATTTTAGGAATAAATTATGGGTAGGGTTAGGTTTAGGGGTAGGGATTGGGTTTAGTCTATATTTTTGGACAGTAATGTTGATCCAGGATCAACAAAAGATTTTGATCCAGGAACACATCTTACTTGGCAAAATCACGGCGACCGAAAAATAACGTATAATTTACAGTGAATAACCGTAAATTGACATTCCCAGAA
>NW_015505261.1:1521040-1522153 GCF_001515645.1 Sinocyclocheilus grahami | reverse complement strand
ACTTAAACTACTTCAGTCTGTGTGCATTGCATTTATTTAATACATTAATACAATTTGAGTTGAATTACTGAAATAAATTAACTTTTCCACGACATTCTAATTTATTGAGATGCACCTGTATGTTATTATTTAAAAGATGCTTGTGATGGGCTTTGGTTCATCATGTGACTTTCTCATCACCACCTGCTTTTAGTGGTTATCAGTTTATTACAAATGTACAAAACAAATTTCAGTACTTCAATAGGTTAGTATATTAACATTATATCAGTTAATAAAATTACAGTATTTAACTGTAAATTTAAGTTAAAACCGTAAAACCTAAAATGCTGCTATCATATTTTTTACGGTAAAATTTCGGCAACCACAGCTGTTGTTTTTTTACCGTAAATTTTATGTATTTTTTTTACAGTGTTTGATAACTTCTCAAATGCATAAAAAGTAATTTAATAATTATTAAGCCATTTAAAAAAATAAAATAAAAGATAGGGTAAGTTGGGGGTAAGATATTTGTGTCTATTTGTTAATAAGGGATTCGTAGAAACATTAATGTTTCTAGATTTGTGAAGAAAAATATTAGCTATACTATTACTAGTGTTACTATTTCCATAGAATAAATGTACATATAATTTACATACAATATACATTTAAATATCCTTGACTGGTATTCTTGACTTTGTCTACCATCAGTTATTCAATTATTCAACTAAATTGCCAAAACACAATATTAAATAGAACAGTTGATTTAGTATTTTACATTAATAAAACAAAAATATAGGTAGCGATTTATTTTACAGTCCTTTTGTACATGTACATACTAATTATATTAATTACGATATTTACTATGAAGCATTTTTACTATGGTAATAACTAGATAACCATGAACCTACCTATAAACTTAACCTTAACCCATTTACCATATTTACCATACACTACCTAGTACTTTCTTAGGTATGTACACTGTAGACTTAAGTGCACATACTGCAAAATAAGTTCAATGCAAAAGTTGAAGTTTAAGTTCATACAATTGGTAATATGCAACATGTTCACCAAAGTTCAAACAATTAATAATATGCATTCTTTAAAAGTTTGCCCAGGAGGGGTTTCTTGCCCCAG
>NW_015505261.1:1518937-1520427 GCF_001515645.1 Sinocyclocheilus grahami | reverse complement strand
ACCAAACAGTTGACGGTAGCCATTGACTTCCATAGTATTTTTTTCTATGAGAATGGCTACCCATCAACTGTTTGGTTACCGACATTCTTCAAAATATCTTCTTTTGTGTTCAACAGAAGGAAAAACTCATACAGGCTTGGAATGACATGAGGGAGAGTAAATGATGACAGAATTTTTATCTTTGGGTGAACTGTCCCTTTAAGGACTGTAAATCAAAGCATGTATCTGTGATATGTGTGTACTGTGTGTACTCGGTGTCTTCTTCAGTTGAAGTCCAGACAGGTACGGCTGCCTACACAGATGTCACAAAGAGAACGGCTCAATCTGACTGCGATTAATGGAGCGACTACAGAACATAAATCTGAGGGATCATGGCCAAGACATCTGGGAACGCTCCAACCTGCTGTCCAAGAGCAGAGATGAGCCAAAGACAGGAAGAAATGTCATTCCACGACCTCGGTTAAGAAGTTAAGTGTGTGAGTATAAACTAACCAGATTGGAACAAGTGTTCATAAGAACGTTGAGAACATCATCCAAAAAAGCAGGGGAAAATTATTTCATTATAAACAATCTTGGAATTTTTTTTTTTATTTCTTTTGCTGCCTGATGTTTTTCAGCTCCATAAGTTTCCATATGCGCTTTGGCTGCTTGTATAATGTTAGTTACATTGCTTAGCTGTAATTAGGTGGCTAAGAGTTGCACTGTGATCCTGAGGCTGACTGCTGTCTGAAAATCATGATAAAACTCTAGTTCATTAGCAGTAACAACCTTTCTGCACATGTCATGCCTTCACTTTATAAATAAGGCAGCAACATTTATGCTTTCGGCTGCCAATTTTATCCAAAAAGGTGCATTTATGGTATGCATTTATTAGTAAGCGTGTTCCCTGGAAATTGAACTCATGATGACCTCAGTGTTGCTACACATTTTTGGAGAACTTTTAATGTATCCTGAACATTTATACATAATTTATACACAACCAACTAGGTTCATATTTTGAACAGTAATGTTGGGAGTTTCTGTATCTCTGAAACATTTAAAATGAGCTTTGACAGTTATTGTTAAGAATTTTCTTATTAACAATAATTTAATTATTTAAATTGATTTAGTTAGAACTTGTGAATTTTTATTTGTGAAAGTAAAAATGTGATTAAAAATGCTGAAACCCCTTAATACGTAATTTTAATCTAAAATCTTGATTTATGGACACATTATATTATCAACTAAATTCAGTACGATTTTTTTTTTTGTAAAAAATTAATAGTTTTACTCATAAAGGATGCAATAAACGGATCAAAAGTGACAGAAAAGACATTTATAATTCTACAAACTAATTATATTTCACATAAATGCTGTTCTTTTGAACTTTCTATCATCAAAGAATCTTAAAATATTTTTAAGATATAAGACAACACAACTGTTTCAACATTTATAATAATAATAATACGTGTTTCTTGAGCAGCAAATCAGCATATTAGAATGATTTCTGA
>NW_015505261.1:1493102-1518927 GCF_001515645.1 Sinocyclocheilus grahami | reverse complement strand
AAATTGACATTCCCAGAATTCCCTGCCTTACATTTCAAATGTGATACTTTTTTGTTGTTGAAATAACTGTTTCTTCTTAGTTTTTTCTTATCAGTTTTTGTTTTGTATATTAGGGTTGTGTGTTACACCTAATGTTGTTAAATTAATGTTTATTGCATTATTCAGTTTAATGTGTGTTACCATGATGATGTTTAGTGTTTGTGTGAATGATACTGTGCACCTTCTATATACAGGTGCATCTCAATAAATTAGAATGTCGTGGAAAAGTTCATTTATTTCAGTAATTCAACTCAAATTGTGAAACTTGTGTATTAAATAAATTCAATGCACACAGACTGAAGTAGTTTAAGTCTTTGGTTCTTTTAATTGTGATGATTTTGGCTCACATTTAACAAAAACCCACCAATTCACTATCTCAACAAATTAGAATATGGTGACATGCCAATCAGCTAATCAACTCAAAACACCTACAAAGGTTTCCTGAGCCTTCAAAATGGTCTCTCAGTTTGGTTCACTAGGCTACACAATCATGGGGAAGACTGCTGATCTGACAGTTGTCCAGAAGACAATCATTGACACCCTTCACAAGGAGGGTAAGCCACAAACATTCATTGCCAAAGAAGCTGGCTGTTCACAGAGTGCTGTATCCAAGCATGTTAACAGAAAGTTGAGTGGAAGGAAAAAGTGTGGAAGAAAAAGATTTTTAAAAAGTTTAAAGAAAACAACCAACCGAGAGAACCGCAGCCTTATGAGGATTGTCAAGCAAAATCGATCAAAGAATTTGAGAGAACTTCACAAGGAATGGACTGAGGCAGGGGTCAAGGCATCAAGAGCCACCACACACAGACATGTCAAGGAATTTGGCTACAGTTGTCATATTCCTCTTGTTAAGCCACTCCTGAACCACAGACAACAGAGGCGTCTTACCTGGACTAAGGAGAAGAAAAACTGGACTGTTGCCCAGTGGTCCAAAATCCTCTTTTCAGATGAGAGCAAGTTTTGCATTTCATTTGGAAACCAAGGTCCTAGAGTCTAGAGGAAGGGTGGAGAAGCTCATAGCCCAAGTTGCTTAAAGTCCAGTGTTAAGTTTCCACAATCTGTGATGATTTGGGGTGCAATGTCATCTGCGGGTGTTGGTCCATTGTGTTTGTGTTGGTCCAAGTCACTGCACCCGTTTACCCACACACATGCTGAAAATTCAGCTTTGCATCACAGGAATAAATTATAGTTTATAATATATTCAAATAGAAAACAGGTATCTTAAATTGTAAAAATAGTTCACAATATACACAGCCTTTATGAGACTTTGTTCAAAAACATAAAAAAATCTTACCAACCCCAAACTTTTAAACAATAGTATATAATGCTTACGTAAAGCACTGTAAATTAAATATGCTATAGATTTAAACATGCTTTACTTTACTACATAGTAGTTAATTTTTATTGCACTCTTTTACTTGGTTCGATATACACATCAAATAATTTCATTGAGCATTGGAAGCGATGGGTTAAAGAGTATCTATGGGGAAAGTCAATCATAGGGTTACATAAGCGGGGATCAGCGCAGGACCTCGGCCCTGCTGATGCTGAGGCTGTTTCTGAGGGTGAGAGGCAGAGCAAGTCCGGGCAAAGGCGTCCTCAGCAGTGCCTGATAGCAAATTAGGCATTGAGGGAACACGAAATGGAGCGAGAAACGGAGCATGTCAACAAGAGGTCAGCCTGCCATGCTACGTGTGAGGCAACAAAGAGCTGATGAGAGAAAACAAGAAAAAAAGAAAAGAAAAAGAAAGGAACACACACCTGCATTCATTCAGTTCAAGATCTGATTAATCGCAAAATGCTACAGACCGCAAGTGTGTAATCAGTGTCCAAAACCAAATCTGCGGATAAATAAAATCTTTACTTAATCTGCGATCATTAGGGCTATAAATGTACACTTCAGACCAAAATTTCTCAATTTTCTGACTTGCATTTTGTTTCTTTGTTGAATTTTCCTCACATTTAAGAGAATTACCTCATATATTTAACATAATGGATCATCAGATGTTGCTGCATTGGTCATTATATGTAATAAGCAAAATATTGTAATGCAAAATATTTGGTCCAAGTGGGCCAAAGCAAGAAGTAAGTGTGTGTGTGTGTGTGTGTGAGAGGGAGAGTTGAAAAGAAAACAAACAGCATATGGAATACACATCATGCCCGATAAGCATCAGAACCACATTAAGGCTAATGGCAATCGCCGCCTTCTGGTGCAAAATAAACACAAGAACAAATCTCTCCAAAACAAACTTCAGGTCAAAATGTTTACAGATAAAAATGCCAATAATTATATTGTCTAAGCATGGTTAAAACACTACATTTTCTAAATACTGTAGATCACACACACACACACACACACACACACAGACACACAAAAACAATTAATGTTGTTGTTTTTTTCTTATTTTGCTTAGTAAATTAATGCTAATGTTTTATTATTAATTTCACAGTCAAATGTTTTCTATTTGAATTTATTATAAAATGTAATTTATTCCTGTGATGCAAAGCTGAATTTCCAGCATCATTACTCCAGTCTTCAGAGTCACATGATCCTTCAGAAATCATTCTAATATGCTGATTTGCTGCTTAAGAAATATTTCATATTATTATCACAGCTGTGCTGCTTCATATTTTTATGGAAACTGATACTTTTTTTTCTCAGGATTCATTCATGAATGGAAATGTTAAAAGAACCGCATTTATTAGAAATATATTTCTTTTGTAACATCATAAAAATCATGTAGTGGAAATGACATGACTATTTCACGATTTTCAGCCATGCATGAGTCTGATACACTGTTCATATATTGTATTCCTGCTATATGTCAGGACATTAAAAGCATATCCTCCTACAGGTAAATGACTAGAGCAAAGTGCAGTAAATGCTAAAACTACTTGCTCTATATACCAAAGTGTTTATGATTACATTAATGAATTGAAATAATATGATACCAAATATCATCCTTCAAATAGCCTCACCTGCTCTTAAAATAAGGTGGACAGGAGTTAGTTGTCAGGAGTGAGATGTGAAAAGGCTATAATCTCCACAACTGTAAGGTTTTGAGTCAAAGGTTCATTAACATAAATGTGGATTATCTCGACATGTTGTTCAAACAAAAACCCAAATTATGTTACATTTTTGTCAAATGTAAACTGTTAATAATTACTGCTGCCAAAAAAAAAAATTTTTTTTGATTATTTTGTATGTTACTTTTTGGTTACATTGTTGCTGTTTCATTATTTTTTAGCCATTATAATTGCTTCAATGTTAAATTTGACTGAAAAGCCTAAAGTTGGCTGTTTAATTATAGAATTCATTCTGAAAATTTACCCTATATAGTATATAAAGAGCTGTTTTTCTGTCTTTCTGTTTTTTTTTCTTTTTTGAGAAATAAAGGTGGAAATGTTAAAGCCAAAGTCATTTTTAATAGTTTTGTATATACAGTACATACAGTATGTCTATATTGTTTTTATTATTTTTTATTTCAGTTTCAGTTTCAGTTACACTAAATTAAAATAAGAAATGCTTTGGCAACTAGCTGAAATAAAAAGTTTATATATTTATATACATTTTTTTCTGATAACATTTATTTTGTTTCACGTAATGAAAATGTTTTTTTTTTAAAAATGTTTTTAATTTTAGTTTCAGGTTTAGAGTTAAATACCTATAATAAACCTGTAGCTGTGGATTAGCAGCTCCTCTATTATTACGAATCCAGCAGATGTGTTTCCCGATCTCATTCCCCCAGCATTTTCTGTCACAGCTCTACTCGCCCTATAAAGTGATTAAATAACGGTGACTATTCCTCAATGTCACTTTGAGTTAAAGCTCATCACTGCTAAGGTCGTTAAGGGCTTTCAGAGGTCATCTTCTCCACCCTCTCAACCTTCTTTCATCCTACACTCTGGCTTTTCCTCCCTCTTCCCCACCTCCTCCCACTCGTGTTCGCAGAAAAGGACACAATGTTCTTTTCGCTTGTTTGGGGAAACTGCTGAAGTAAATAAATTAGAGGAGTGGAGGATGCCGTCATGATGGCTGACTCCAGGTTTTAGTGGAGGAAAATAAACATGATGTTCATGTGAGGTTAGGCCTGGCCGCAAATCTAAAACAATTATCACACCAGCAGACCGAGAGAGACCGAACGGGAATTAGAATGGTGACCTAATGCGGAGGCTTTATCTGATGTGGGCTTATTATAGACCATAAAAGAAATGTTCCCTTCAAACAGATGCTTGCCCTTCTGTGTCAGGGAACAGACAACCTGACCAAGTGTGTGTGTGTGTGTGTGTGTGTGTGTGTGTGTGATCAGCGGCAGGGTTCGGCTGATCCAGTAACAGTTTGCAGAATGGATAAGAACATTCAGAATTATGACGAGTCACTGCAATAAATAATTCATTTACCATCTATAATACTTAACTGACTGAGACGGATGTATCTTATGAAATGGGTGCACACACATTTTGTTCACTAAATCACCATAACTGGATATTGGATAGAGATTTGTAAAAATCAACATTGTAGAACACATTCACAAAGAACAATAATTACATAAATATTTCAGAGCTAAACATAATTGTATAAATTTATTGTCAGTATAAAAATGACCATGACTTTTCCTGACCTGAAAATCATTATAAAATCAGGAAATATGTTTATATTATATTCAGTAAAATTACATAACTTGATAAGGGTTACATTATTATAGCTTTTTAGTTGTTGGCTTTATTACTTTTATCTGTATGTTTTTATTTAACTACTCTGGTTTTATTTGGTAAATCAATTATTTTACATTTATATTTATTTAATTGTTGTATGTTTGACATTTTTCGTGATTACAATTAGGCTTATATTTTTTTATATCTGACCTTTTTTATTTTAGGTCATTTAAGAAAAACAAAGTACATGTAAGTTAAAGTGCTTTTTATAGATCTTCTGATAAGAAGGAATGGGAGTGCATCAATAAATATGTATTCATGTTATTCATATATTTTATTTCAATTTATTTCAAGGCAAAATTATGACTGATTTTTTTTAGCAGTTTATTTTAGGTTATGTTGTATCATTCTCATTTCAATATAGCAACCTATTTCTGTTTTTATGGCTGATTTTCATTTGAATTAAAAGCATTTTAGCTGGAAACCTGACTATCCAAAATATTTATATTTATTTAATTGATGATTGGTATTTTTAATGATTATATTGCATTTTTGTGTATTTGAGCTTGTCTTTTTTCTGTCAGTTATTTGAGGTAATTTAAGAAAAAAAGTGCATGTAGGTTAAAGTGCTTTTTATAGTTCTTCTAATAACAAGAAGAAACGGTAATACATCGATAAATATGTATTCTTTTTTATTCATATTCAATTTCAACGCACAAAATGACAGCAGCTAATTTGAGCAGTTTACTTTAGATTTATTGTATTGTTCTCATTTCAATATAGGAACCTTTCTGTTTTTATGGCTGGTTTTCATTTTAATTAAAGGAGATATATTATGCCCCTTTTTACAATATGTAATATAAGTCTCTGGTGTCCCCAGAATGTGTCTGTGAAATTTCAGCTCAAAATACTCCACAGATCATTTATTATACACTTCAGACCAAAATTTCTCAATTTTCTGACTTGCATTTTGTTTCTTTGTTGAATTTTCCTCACATTTAAGAGAATTACCTCATATATTTAACATAATGGATCATCAGATGTTGCTGCATTGGTCATTATATGTAATAAGCAAAATATTGTAATGCAAAATATTTGGTCCAAGTGGGCCAAAGCAAGAAGTAAGTGTGTGTGTGTGTGTGTGTGAGAGGGAGAGTTGAAAAGAAAACAAACAGCATATGGAATACACATCATGCCCGATAAGCATCAGAACCACATTAAGGCTAATGGCAATCGCCGCCTTCTGGTGCAAAATAAACACAAGAACAAATCTCTCCAAAACAAACTTCAGGTCAAAATGTTTACAGATAAAAATGCCAATAATTATATTGTCTAAGCATGGTTAAAACACTACATTTTCTAAATACTGTAGATCACACACACACACACACACACACACACAGACACACAAACACAATTAATGTTGTTGTTTTTTTCTTATTTTGCTTAGTAAATTAATGCTAATGTTTTATTATTAATTTCACAGTCAAATGTTTTCTATTTGAATTTATTATAAAATGTAATTTATTCCTGTGATGCAAAGCTGAATTTCCAGCATCATTACTCCAGTCTTCAGAGTCACATGATCCTTCAGAAATCATTCTAATATGCTGATTTGCTGCTTAAGAAATATTTCATATTATTATCACAGCTGTGCTGCTTCATATTTTTATGGAAACTGATACTTTTTTTTCTCAGGATTCATTCATGAATGGAAATGTTAAAAGAACCGCATTTATTAGAAATATATTTCTTTTGTAACATCATAAAAATCATGTAGTGGAAATGACATGACTATTTCACGATTTTCAGCCATGCATGAGTCTGATACACTGTTCATATATTGTATTCCTGCTATATGTCAGGACATTAAAAGCATATCCTCCTACAGGTAAATGACTAGAGCAAAGTGCAGTAAATGCTAAAACTACTTGCTCTATATACCAAAGTGTTTATGATTACATTAATGAATTGAAATAATATGATACCAAATATCATCCTTCAAATAGCCTCACCTGCTCTTAAAATAAGGTGGACAGGAGTTAGTTGTCAGGAGTGAGATGTGAAAAGGCTATAATCTCCACAACTGTAAGGTTTTGAGTCAAAGGTTCATTAACATAAATGTGGATTATCTCGACATGTTGTTCAAACAAAAACCCAAATTATGTTACATTTTTGTCAAATGTAAACTGTTAATAATTACTGCTGCCAAAAAAAAAAATTTTTTTTGATTATTTTGTATGTTACTTTTTGGTTACATTGTTGCTGTTTCATTATTTTTTAGCCATTATAATTGCTTCAATGTTAAATTTGACTGAAAAGCCTAAAGTTGGCTGTTTAATTATAGAATTCATTCTGAAAATTTACCCTATATAGTATATAAAGAGCTGTTTTTCTGTCTTTCTGTTTTTTTTTCTTTTTTGAGAAATAAAGGTGGAAATGTTAAAGCCAAAGTCATTTTTAATAGTTTTGTATATACAGTACATACAGTATGTCTATATTGTTTTTATTATTTTTTATTTCAGTTTCAGTTTCAGTTACACTAAATTAAAATAAGAAATGCTTTGGCAACTAGCTGAAATAAAAAGTTTATATATTTATATACATTTTTTTCTGATAACATTTATTTTGTTTCACGTAATGAAAATGTTTTTTTTTTAAAAATGTTTTTAATTTTAGTTTCAGGTTTAGAGTTAAATACCTATAATAAACCTGTAGCTGTGGATTAGCAGCTCCTCTATTATTACGAATCCAGCAGATGTGTTTCCCGATCTCATTCCCCCAGCATTTTCTGTCACAGCTCTACTCGCCCTATAAAGTGATTAAATAACGGTGACTATTCCTCAATGCCACTTTGAGTTAAAGCTCATCACTGCTAAGGTCGTTAAGGGCTTTCAGAGGTCATCTTCTCCACCCTCTCAACCTTCTTTCATCCTACACTCTGGCTTTTCCTCCCTCTTCCCCACCTCCTCCCACTCGTGTTCGCAGAAAAGGACACAATGTTCTTTTCGCTTGTTTGGGGAAACTGCTGAAGTAAATAAATTAGAGGAGTGGAGGATGCCGTCATGATGGCTGACTCCAGGTTTTAGTGGAGGAAAATAAACATGATGTTCATGTGAGGTTAGGCCTGGCCGCAAATCTAAAACAATTATCACACCAGCAGACCGAGAGAGACCGAACGGGAATTAGAATGGTGACCTAATGCGGAGGCTTTATCTGATGTGGGCTTATTATAGACCATAAAAGAAATGTTCCCTTCAAACAGATGCTTGCCCTTCTGTGTCAGGGAACAGACAACCTGACCAAGTGTGTGTGTGTGTGTGTGTGTGTGTGTGTGTGATCAGCGGCAGGGTTCGGCTGATCCAGTAACAGTTTGCAGAATGGATAAGAACATTCAGAATTATGACGAGTCACTGCAATAAATAATTCATTTACCATCTATAATACTTAACTGACTGAGACGGATGTATCTTATGAAATGGGTGCACACACATTTTGTTCACTAAATCACCATAACTGGATATTGGATAGAGATTTGTAAAAATCAACATTGTAGAACACATTCACAAAGAACAATAATTACATAAATATTTCAGAGCTAAACATAATTGTATAAATTTATTGTCAGTATAAAAATGACCATGACTTTTCCTGACCTGAAAATCATTATAAAATCAGGAAATATGTTTATATTATATTCAGTAAAATTACATAACTTGATAAGGGTTACATTATTATAGCTTTTTAGTTGTTGGCTTTATTACTTTTATCTGTATGTTTTTATTTAACTACTCTGGTTTTATTTGGTAAATCAATTATTTTACATTTATATTTATTTAATTGTTGTATGTTTGACATTTTTCGTGATTACAATTAGGCTTATATTTTTTTATATCTGACCTTTTTTATTTTAGGTCATTTAAGAAAAACAAAGTACATGTAAGTTAAAGTGCTTTTTATAGATCTTCTGATAAGAAGGAATGGGAGTGCATCAATAAATATGTATTCATGTTATTCATATATTTTATTTCAATTTATTTCAAGGCAAAATTATGACTGATTTTTTTTAGCAGTTTATTTTAGGTTATGTTGTATCATTCTCATTTCAATATAGCAACCTATTTCTGTTTTTATGGCTGATTTTCATTTGAATTAAAAGCATTTTAGCTGGAAACCTGACTATCCAAAATATTTATATTTATTTAATTGATGATTGGTATTTTTAATGATTATATTGCATTTTTGTGTATTTGAGCTTGTCTTTTTTCTGTCAGTTATTTGAGGTAATTTAAGAAAAAAAGTGCATGTAGGTTAAAGTGCTTTTTATAGTTCTTCTAATAACAAGAAGAAACGGTAATACATCGATAAATATGTATTCTTTTTTATTCATATTCAATTTCAACGCACAAAATGACAGCAGCTAATTTGAGCAGTTTACTTTAGATTTATTGTATTGTTCTCATTTCAATATAGGAACCTTTCTGTTTTTATGGCTGGTTTTCATTTTAATTAAAAGCCTTGTTAGCTGGAAACCTGACTATCCAAATGTAACATTTTAAGCCTAAACATTTCAAATTCATCCCTGATTAATTGGCCTGTTTTTGTGGTTATTCCCCAAGCCACAATCTTGCCCTCTTCAGATAAAGAGCTAAACTGCTGTCCGATCTCCAAAAATGGGACAAATGAGCATCAAAGCTACAATCAAGAGTTGCTTTCTGAATACCTGACATCATGTAATATTACAGCTCCATCTAGTGGCATTCTGCAAAACATAATTCCTAAATAGGCAGAATATCTTGTTATGTAGTGACTGCCTTCATTGTTAACTTTGCTCATTATTTAAGAGTTTGTAATGAGGATGAGCTGACTCTAGAGCAGAAACACGGTCTCTTACCTTGGTCTGAAAGCAGCAGTAGAGTTGGGTCAAGTAAGGGTGTTTTCTGGCCAGTGCTAGAATGCGTTTCTCAGTCATAGTGCAGTCCACATCATCGTCCTGCAGGATGACGTCTTTCTTCAACACTTTCACCGCATACACCTCATCAGTGCCTCTTAACTCTGCCAGCATCACCTGTACAGAAGACAACCAGGCCTTTATAACAAACGACACCAAACTATATTCACACTGCTGACAGGAAACAAAACTGGTACTTAAAGGGATAGTTTCTGACCCTTGGAACGACATGAGAGAGCTTTCTGACCCTCCATAGGCAGCAACGCAACTGAAACGTTTTATGGCCCAAAAAGATAGTAAGGACATCGTTAAAATAGTCCATGTGGCAACAGTGGTTCAACCGTAATTTTATGAAGCTACTTGAGAAGAAGATATGATGAAAACCGAAAATATAAAAATGAAACTGATTCAAAATGTTGAAAACTATAATAGTATATCAATGAAACTAAAATAAACACACATACTACTAATATAATTGGACTGACAAATGGCAGTTACAGCAGAAATCGCTGACAAAAGTAATTTTTTCTTTTCTTTGCACAAAAAAGTATTTTTGTAGCTTCATAACATTACGGTTGAACCACTGATGTCACATGGACTATTTTAACGATGTCCTTACTACCTTTCTCAGCCTTGAACGTGGTAGTTACATTGCTGTCTATGGAGGGTCAGAAATCTCTCGGATTTCATCAAAAATATCTTCATTTGTGCTCTGAAGATTAACGAAGGTTTTGCGGGTTTGGAACGACATGAGGGTGAGTAATTAATGACAAAATTTAAATTTTTGGGTGAACTATCCCTTTAATGCAGAAAATAGAGGGCAGAATTGCACAGAGCTCCACCTTGCCAAAGCTGCCTTTCCCGAGCACTTTGATGAAGGAGAACTCTTCCAGCGTCATCCTTTTGGTCTGGAGCGTCTTCACCTCTCCGTTCTCTCTGGCCTCCCCTGTCTCCTCTGACAGGCCCTCGGTCAGAGAGGAGGACGAGGCTGGCTTCAGCTCTTCGCCACGATGGTCAAACGAAAGTGCCTTTCTGATGTTCTCCAGGTCCTTTAAATCTGCAGATCACAAAACAAGAAGTGAAAAATCGCATTACACACTATGAGACCCCATATTGAGTCACATTTTTCTCCTCCTTCAGTTGTAAAATCAACCAAAAAATATGTTTACTGTAATGCATGTAATAAAAAAAGTGTAAAAGTACAGCACCAGTTTTGAAAGTGTGATTTCTTTATGCTGTTATTTAGCAAGGATGCATTAAATTGACCCAAAGTGACAGTAAAGACATTTGTAATATTACAAAAGATTTCTATTTCAAATAAACGCTGTTATTTTGGAACTTTCCATTACAAAAATATATTACGAAGCATAGCCGTTTTCAACTTTAATAATAATATGAGATGTTTTTTGAGCAGCAAATCAGCATATCAGAATGATTTCTGAAGATGTGACACTAAAGACTGGAGTAATGAAAATTTAGCTTTGACATCACAGGAAAAAAATACATTTTAAAATATATTACAATATACAAACACTTACTTAAAACTAATAATATTACACAATATTAAAATTGTTACTGTATTTTTGATCAAATTACAGCAATACAGCCTTGGCTGCTTGACTTCTTTCAAAACATAAAAAAGAAAATCTTACCTATTCTAAATTTTTGAAATATAATGTACAGCCACTGACTAGTGCGAAAAAACTACTTACTAACCGCGCCTGTCCAAAGTTACTGTATATAGCCATGTGATGAATATCAGATCAGAAATCACATATCTGTAAAGCACTGGTTGTCAAACCATGACATTTTTCATCCACTGAACACAAAATTAGAATTTTTGCCAAATATCTCAGCGGTTCATTTCCATATAACAAAGTGAATGATATGCTGTCAAGCTCCAAAATGATAATAAAGCATCATATCATAGAAGTAGTAGCTTTTAAACAGAATATGTCTGTTTTAGACCATTGGCCAGCTGATTTGATTAAAAATTCAGTTTGTTTGTCATACAAAGCCACTGCATGACAAAATACAAGCTTCACATTTTGGTACAAAGACCCCATAGAATTCCACATTAAGTTCATTATATTTTTAAAAGCATACCAAAACTAATAATTCAGCCATCATTTACTCACCCTCATGTCATTCCAAACCTGTTTGAGTTTCTTTGTTCTGCTGAACACAAGAGCAGATATTTTCAAGAAATGACTTTGAATTGAATTCCCATTGACTTCCACCCTTTGGACAAAAAATGCAATGGAAGTCAATGGGAACCAAATCTGTTTTCTAACTAACTTTATACATCATCTATTATGTTTCGCAGAAGAAAGTCAGTCTTACAGGTTTAGAATTGACATGAGGGTGAGTAAATGACAGAATTTTCATTTTTGTTTGGACTATCACTTTAAGGACAAGTCAAGATTATTGTATTTAACCCAAGAGTCATCTGCAGAGCTCCGAGTGTGTGTTTACCCTGGTCACATGGTGATGTGGGAGCAGATTTGGATCGATCCTCTTCTGACTGCGGGGATATGGGTAAGGGCTGCGGATCTGGACCCTGAGAGATCTGTGTTAAAAACAGGAACAAATCATCTTCATCATTCAATCATCATTATGTTTCAGGAGGCCTAATCAGGTACCTAAGTGCTGCTCGCTGTAAAGGCCATTATGTCATTAGTAATCATCAGAGTGTATTTCCTATTATCTACAGCTGCATGGAGGAGGCTTTTGACTTCTCAGTCTCACCTTTTTTCTCCTCTGGACACTGCCGGAGAGTTTATCTGGAGTGACTCCGAGGTCAGACAGCACCTTAGCGATGCCCCGGGCGTCCACCCCACAGTTAGGAGCTACATTACTTTCACAACGCTTGTGCACATTCATCTTACAAACTGAGGACAGAAAAATGAAGCGAGAAGGCATGAGAACTTACAGTGTATTTCAATGCATGTCAGTGTGAGTATGTTTGAAACTTGGAAGATTCAGGGTTAAAGCAGGGATATTATAGTTAACTAAAACCAAACCTATAGTGCTTTGTTATTTGTTATTGTTAACTTTGCTACTATAGTGCTAATTTTATTTCAAGTAACTTTTTTCTTTTTTATATATATATATATATATATATATATAATGTATATATTTATACATTTTAAAAACAGAACTGAACTGAAATAAAATAAAGTATATATTAAAAAACTTAAACTTATTTCAGATAATTGCCAAGATAACATTTCCCATTTTCATTTAAGGCTGCTTTACTAAAATAACTAAAACTACTAAAATTGGAAAAAACATTTTTTAACAATTTTAAAAAAATAATAAAAAGGACGAAACCACACATTAAACTACTAAAATTTGTATAAAAATTAAAACGAAAACAAAAATTATAAAACCAAATTTAAAATAATAATAAAAACTGCTGAAAAATAAAAAAATCCAAATTATACTAAAATAACACTGGGTTATATTTCTGGGCATATTACCATTTTTTTAAATTAATATATTAAATAATAAACTATAAGACTAATGGGCAGTTTTACACAAGCACTCAAAAATACAGCCGACAAAAATATTTTAAAGAAACGTGCACTGACCACAGAAAATTCTATACAAATTCCATGAAATTATCAACTAATTTCAATTTCCCTGATATTTCAAGCTTTTCCTGGGAGAGCACTTTAACTACATTTCCCAGAATGCCGCTCTCACCTTTGCACTGAAGCCCTTGCCTCAGCAGGCCCCACAGTAATGAGCCACAGTGGTCACAGAAGGTCAGGACTTTGTAGTTGTGAATTCTGAATTTATGAGGCATATTGACGCTGAAGCGCTGAGATCCCACCTGTAGGGGACGATAGAGGATCAGGAAGACGTTTATGCAGCATTAGCAAGCATTTTAAAACAAGTGAAGCTGTTCACTTCAGATCCCCCCCCCCCAAATAAAATAAAATAAATATTATAATCTTACAATTGTGGGTATTAACACCCATGTGATAAAGACTACACAGTAATGTTGTTTATAACAGTAAAAACATGGTATAATTTTTCACACCAGTTCAGGTGTTGCTCTTTAGCTCATGAGATTTAATGGATATTTCCTAATATTGAAAATAATAAAGAAAAAAATACATTGTTTAAAATGTATGTGGATAGCACATGTAACTCTAGGATAAATTTGATGAGAAATATTTAGTTTACAAACCCAATTCCAAAAAAGTTGGGACACTGTACAAATTTGTCTAAACTGTTGAACAAAACATATGACATGGAGAAATATGGTATTTGCCTACCTTGGCACTGATACCCTTGCTTTCCTAATACACCCCTGTGAAGAGAAGCAAGAGAGATCAGTTCTCCTGTATGTTTTTGAACATGAGGAAAGAGTCTCTCTGTGATGTAAATATGAAGACACTGTGATTTGTCACCAAATGTAAGAGAGAGAGCGAGAGAGAGAGCGTCATGCATAAACGTACTGTAGCATGGTACATATTCCACTGAGGAAAGTTTGTCTTTTGAACTGACAATTTCAAGTTATTAGTCATCTAATGAATAGCTTTGTTTGCCTCATCCAATTTTTACTTGCATTTGGTGTTTGCAAGTGACCTTGAAAAAGGTGCTCTTCCTACTTTATCATTATAGACATTATGCTAATACTTTAAATATATTTTCATTTGTTAACATATAGTCAACTACATTCAGTAGTATGACATAACAATGAACCTTAATTTTACAGCATTATCAGCATTTTAAAATTTGTAAAAAAAAAAAAGTTGTATCTGTTAACGTTAGCAATTGCATTTTATTGACAAAGTGTTTCCAACTTGATTATGCAAAATGGAATGTACTCAACCTCAGGTCATCCAAGATGTAGATGAATTTGTTTCCTCATCCCATTCCCAACAGATTTGGAGAAATTTAGCCTTACATCACTTGATAACCAATGGATCCTCTGCAGTGAATGGGTGCCGTCAGAATGAGAGTCCAAACAGCTGATAAAAAAAATCACAATAATCCACAAGTAATGCACACCACTCCAGTCCATCAGTTAACATCTTTTGGAAAAAAAAAAGCTGCATGTTTCCAAATTCATCATTAAGGCATTTTTACTTGAAATCATGTATTTTGTGGAACAGTTCATCAAAAAATACAACAACTGTTATTATTTACGCAGAATACGCACATGCATGATGTTATTTTATTCTGTGGAAAACAGAACTTTGAAGAATAATGCACGAGTCATCATGGTGACGTTAGATAAATGGCTGCATTCACTTTGAACTGTTGGTGTATGGAAAAGTGCTACATGATGAGGATGACGTTTCACATGTGTTTTGTTGCTTTTGATTTAGAGTAGCTAACATTTTTACGAGCTAACAAATTGTCTAAACTGTTGAACAAAACATATGACATGGAGAAATAAAAAAAAAAAGCTGCATGTTTCCAAATTCATCATTAAGGCATTTTTACTTGAAATCATGTATTTTGTCCAAAATATGATTCCATAATCCATAGTGATGCCTCCTCCAGTGAAAAGGTCTACCCCCGTTGTCCTCTCACATCAAAATCCACCAACATATTAGTTCAGAACTATAGTTTGGACTGTTTCCACTTTCCACTTGTGCTTGATATGTGCATATTTCTCTCATGATTCAGATGAGACGACTTTTTCACTGGTGAAAGCAATATTAATGAGAGAGGACTTGTATTTTAGCCAGTTTAAAAATGATGGATTTGTTTTTTACAAACACACAGCTTTTCACTTCACAAGACATGAACTGATGGACTGGAGTGGTGTGGATGACTTGTGGATTATTGTGATGTTTTTATCAGCTGTTTGGACTCTCATTCTGACGGCACCCATTCACTGCAGAGGATCCATTGCTGAGCAAGTGATGCAGTGCTACATTTCTCCATATCTTTTCAAATGAATAAACTAAGTCATCTACTTCTTGGATGGCCTGAGGGTGAGTACATTTTTAGGAAATATCCTTTTTTGGGTGAACCTTTAATTAATTGTAGATTTCGTGATGTGTGTGTTGTTATTCACTGCTCGTCTTTCAGTTTTAGTCCCACACATCAGCTCTGCACCTTATTTTTTAAAACAGCCATATTCCTCTGTTCTCTAGAGAGGCGGGACACAGCGTGCCTGTGCATGGCGGTGTTCTTGCGCAGTGTGGAGGAGGCCAGACGCACTCAATACGCTCATATTGTTGCTCTGAGCCTCAGGGCTTTTCCTGTAGTTACCATGGAAATGCAGCCCACTGAGGGTAAACCACCCGTGAGGAGGGACAGTGTACACTGGTTATGTCATTGTCAAAACTCAGATGCAGATTTACCAACGCACACAGCTGTACAAACAGCACGCTACAGGGCTGTAAATACCAGGCGACGGCCACTGCGGGACTCACCAGATGAAGTCACGGCAGTGCGAGCAGTAGGTGGGCTGTCTCAGGTAGGTGGCCATGAACTTGTGTCCGTTGACTTGATGCACCCTCCTCCGGACGGCTCCCTGCCTTTTCCTGGGACGCATGCGTTCACGAAACACGCGCTCCTCATTCTCACAGCTTCCTGCTGCAAAAACACACACAAATGCACATTCTCAACCATTATTCAATATATTACATTACATTTACATTTAGTCATTTAGCAGATGCTTTTATCCAAAGCGACTTACAAATGAGGACAATGGAAGCAATCAAAATCAACAAAAGAGCAATGATATGCAAGTGCTATAACGAGTCTAAGTTAAACTAACGCAATACACGTAGCAAGATTTTTTTTAACAACAAAATAAATAAAAAGAAAACAAATAGAATAGAAAAAGAATAGAGCAAGCTAGTGTTAGAGCCCTTTTTTGCTTTTTGTTCATTGTATAATAAATAAAAGAAAACAAATAGAATACAAAAAGAATAGAGAAGCTAGTTTTAGTGTTTTTTTATAAAACAAGCACTTAGTAAATGAATAGAGTGCAAGTCTAAAAGGGGCAAGTTTTTTAAAGAATAGAATTAGAATAGAATATTACTCAACATTGTGCACTCACTCACTCACTCACTCGGGTGCAAAATTTTCCACTATTATAAATGGTGCTTTTGAGAGATGTTTAAAATGGTTCAGTTACACTTTACAATAAGACCTAATTTTGTTAATATTAGTTAAAGTATTAACCAACTCAACATATTTTACAGCATGTAATAAAATGTATTAGTAAATGCTGAGATTAACATCAGCTAAGAAATAATTAATGCTTTATAAGTATTGTTCATTGTTAGTTCATGTCAATTAATGTCAAAAACTATAAGCTTATTGTAATGGTTACTAATGATTCAAATGAGATGAAGTAAGACTGGGTGATATGGACAAAATATTATCGTAATACATATATTTTTTCATATCATGCAATACACAATATTAATTTTATATCACTAATGGGGAAAAATGCATTCCACATGTTTTTAGACCTCAAGAATGAATGAACTTTTATACATTTTAATTTTGGGCCCCATGAAATTTATTTTATTTTATTTTATTTTTCTGAAATTCTGTATGATTCAAGACAAATGTATCAACAAAAATGGTGTCTAATGAAATTAATTTATAAAATGTTAAGAACTGAAACATTCTCTTACAACGAGATCAAATTAAGATATAATTTACAACAAAACATTACATTTCTGTTTTTGACAATTAAGGTGCTGCTCCTCAAAATTAACGAAATGAATGAAAAATTCCTCAAAAAAGACTATTATTAATCTGAAATGTATTTTTTTAACCAAACTTTTATTTTGTTGGGTTATCATGAAGATCATTCAGTTTCTGTGTGTATATAATATGACAATATAGATTTATCAAATGAAACCATGAAATGCTCATGATGTAACTCTCAGAGCAGCTCTGGAGATGAAGTGCATGTGTTCATGTCCTCACATATTGAGACGACAGATGCTGAAAACACCACATGCATTTCTATTTTTGACAAATAAGGTCCTGCACCTCAAAACATGTATACATGTATGAATCATACATGTTACGATCATTTAGTTTCTGTGTGTATATAATATGACAATAGTTTTTATCCACACATATTGAGACGACAGATGCTGAAAACACGATTAATCATGACAAACATACCTGTGAAAGAGTATTTGTTACCATATATAGAAAACCATGTGAGCAGTATTTGTCAGTATACAACAAGTAAAGTAAACAACAAAAACTAAAGAACAGCATGCAGAAAATATGCCTACTACCTGACATCACTCAACTACATGTCCTAAGAAAAAACACCAGTCTCTCCTAGACGCTATTGTTGAGAAGGCCGGTTGGTTTTCTTCCGACCTTATAGTACATACAGTATAAGGGAACAGTTCACTCAAAAATTACTTTGTTATAATTTTCTCACCATATGTCAGATTAAATACAAATATTTAATTTTTGAGCAAACTAATCCATTAGCTGTGTGTACAACTTGTGTCCGTTGACTTGATGCACCCTCCTCCGGACGGCTCCCTGCCTTTTCCTGGGACGCATGCGTTCACGAAACACGCGCTCCTCATTCTCACAGCTTCCTGCTGCAAAAACACACACAAATGCACATTCTCAACCATTATTCAATATATTACATTACATTTACATTTAGTCATTTAGCAGATGCTTTTATCCAAAGCGACTTACAAATGAGGACAATGGAAGCAATCAAAATCAACAAAAGAGCAATGATATGCAAGTGCTATAACGAGTCTAAGTTAAACTAACGCAATACACGTAGCAAGATTTTTTTTAACAACAAAATAAATAAAAAGAAAACAAATAGAATAGAAAAAGAATAGAGCAAGCTAGTGTTAGAGCCCTTTTTTGCTTTTTGTTCATTGTATAATAAATAAAAGAAAACAAATAGAATACAAAAAGAATAGAGAAGCTAGTTTTAGTGTTTTTTTATAAAACAAGCACTTAGTAAATGAATAGAGTGCAAGTCTAAAAGGGGCAAGTTTTTTAAAGAATAGAATTAGAATAGAATATTACTCAACATTGTGCACTCACTCACTCACTCACTCGGGTGCAAAATTTTCCACTATTATAAATGGTGCTTTTGAGAGATGTTTAAAATGGTTCAGTTACACTTTACAATAAGACCTAATTTTGTTAATATTAGTTAAAGTATTAACCAACTCAACATATTTTACAGCATGTAATAAAATGTATTAGTAAATGCTGAGATTAACATCAGCTAAGAAATAATTAATGCTTTATAAGTATTGTTCATTGTTAGTTCATGTCAATTAATGTCAAAAACTATAAGCTTATTGTAATGGTTACTAATGATTCAAATGAGATGAAGTAAGACTGGGTGATATGGACAAAATATTATCGTAATACATATATTTTTTCATATCATGCAATACACAATATTAATTTTATATCACTAATGGGGAAAAATGCATTCCACATGTTTTTAGACCTCAAGAATGAATGAACTTTTATACATTTTAATTTTGGGCCCCATGAAATTTATTTTATTTTATTTTATTTTTCTGAAATTCTGTATGATTCAAGACAAATGTATCAACAAAAATGGTGTCTAATGAAATTAATTTATAAAATGTTAAGAACTGAAACATTCTCTTACAACGAGATCAAATTAAGATATAATTTACAACAAAACATTACATTTCTGTTTTTGACAATTAAGGTGCTGCTCCTCAAAATTAACGAAATGAATGAAAAATTCCTCAAAAAAGACTATTATTAATCTGAAATGTATTTTTTTAACCAAACTTTTATTTTGTTGGGTTATCATGAAGATCATTCAGTTTCTGTGTGTATATAATATGACAATATAGATTTATCAAATGAAACCATGAAATGCTCATGATGTAACTCTCAGAGCAGCTCTGGAGATGAAGTGCATGTGTTCATGTCCTCACATATTGAGACGACAGATGCTGAAAACACCACATGCATTTCTATTTTTGACAAATAAGGTCCTGCACCTCAAAACATGTATACATGTATGAATCATACATGTTACGATCATTTAGTTTCTGTGTGTATATAATATGACAATAGTTTTTATCCACACATATTGAGACGACAGATGCTGAAAACACGATTAATCATGACAAACATACCTGTGAAAGAGTATTTGTTACCATATATAGAAAACCATGTGAGCAGTATTTGTCAGTATACAACAAGTAAAGTAAACAACAAAAACTAAAGAACAGCATGCAGAAAATATGCCTACTACCTGACATCACTCAACTACATGTCCTAAGAAAAAACACCAGTCTCTCCTAGACGCTATTGTTGAGAAGGCCGGTTGGTTTTCTTCCGACCTTATAGTACATACAGTATAAGGGAACAGTTCACTCAAAAATTACTTTGTTATAATTTTCTCACCATATGTCAGATTAAATACAAATATTTAATTTTTGAGCAAACTAATCCATTAGCTGTGTGTACATCTGTTTGAGTGTTATGAGGGGCCATGCAGAGGCAGTGATCAATAAACCGGGGGGCACGACTGTGACAAAGGCACCATATTGAAGAAATGTCAGACGCTTTCACTAGGAAAGGAAACAAGGCCACAGGGGAGGAACTGCACTCTTTCTCTCTCTTCTTTTCCTTCTCTCTGTGGAGGATAAGAACTGTGATCACTCCTGAGTATTCCCTTATGTCAATGTATCCGTCTGCTGCAATCACACTTCTCAGCCCTGAGAGAAAGAGAAGGAGAGACGCTGGGCTCCGACTCACAAAACGACAACGCAAGTTGTGCCAAACTGGCAGGCCGACGGTCATCTCCTGTTATTAATAAAGCCATTGTATATGTTTTTTGAAAGCTCTTGCTATTTTGCCAGCAGAAAAAGAAACTGAGCTGGACACTGTGGCACAGAGCAAAAACTAGCTAGAAGAGAAGATGAAGGAGAACAGGCCTCTACCGTTCTGACTAAACAATTAGCGATCAAAAATGATGAACATAATAATTATTGTAACCCTTTAAAATCTTAATGTTTATTTTTATATTGCTTCCAATAACCATGTGTCGCGGTACTTTTGTGAATGTGCCTTGAAGACTGACAAGGAAGAGAAGAAATTGTTGAATGAAGTTGTTTTTCTGTTTTACTCTCGGAGCTTAATAAAATTAAGGTTGAACCACTGATGGACTATTTTAACAACGTACCTTTCTGGAACATTTCAGTTGCATTGCTGTCTATGGAAGCTCAGAAAGCTCTCGGATTTCCTCAAAAATATCTTAATTTGTGTCTTATGGGTTTGGAACGACAAGAGGGTGATTAATTAATGACAGAATTTAAATTTTTGGGCGAACGATCCTTTTAAGTCACCTTTTCAGACCATTAGTCAACAATAATATTCAGAAAAAAGAAACAGCTGATTGCTCTCTAAAAGACTAAAAGTCACGTATTATCTGTGCTCTGTGATTAACCCATCCATTTACAGCAGTCTGACCCATTTAGACTGATTTACCATCCTGTTGTGAGCGTGAAAGGTGCATTATCCCATTGACAGGAATATTAGCCAATCATACTGATCAAGAGAACATTATAGGCAGGCATTATTGCATTGACTAGTGAACCGGCCAATCATAGTGAGACGGAGGCACTGCCTCCACCTCTTGTGCAATTTTCACCAATATTTGGACCATCCCGACCAGCCCAACCCTCCTAAATTTAGGGCCATTATCATTCATTTCCTATGGTCGGTCTATTTTGACCACAAACAACCAAGGTGTGATTTTTGTTTATGCCTTATTAAATGAAGTCCAGTGTTCTGTTTGTTCATATCGGCAAAAACTCCTCAAAATATTTAATTGGGTGAGCAAAGTTAACATTTAGGGGAATCTGATTACTTTTAGTAAGTGCTCTTATGTGATGTTAATAATCTCTAATAATTAAGTTCAGTAGACATACAGTTTCTTCTGAATTTTTTTTGTATATTCTTTAGCTAGTAACCTGAGTCCATGTGGATTAAAATACAGTCATATTTACATAACTGTAGAATAACTATATATACAGTTAATGTTTACTAGGAAATGTTTCATCTGGGATTACATAACTGACAATATATAAAGCCACACATGACTTCTACTTTCTATTGTATATCAAACTACATACAGTACACAGACAAAGAAAAACAATCTGTTTTTTAAATCAAATTCCATGCTGATCTCTCATTGGTCAAAAATAACAGGTAGTCCCACACAACTGGACGGGTTGAGAGACACTTTTAACACTTTTTTTGGGAAATAAACCCATATCAAACTAAAGTATTTGAATATTAAAGAGTGACACGATTCATGTTTAAAAACACTGTGCAGTGAGTTTGAGTCTAAATGATTAATATATGTGCAGCGGTTTCAGGGCTGGCCATGTTCTAATCACCATCTAAGGACAATGGACCAGCGGCGTCTGTCTAGTCTCACAGGAGACTGAAGTGAGTCGCTCTCATATGTATCACCCACATCCTCCTCCCTGCTGAGGGACAGAGAGAGAGAGAGAAAAGAAACAGATGTGGTGGCTCATACTATCTCAGTAGGATATGGCTGGTCATTTATCAGCTCTCACTCATTAACACTCAGTGAGGGTGAGAAGAGCTCGGCACACATTCAGCAAACCATAATCCATCACAGACAAACTACTGCCACCAGATGATTTAAGATTTAAGATCATATAAAATCAGATTTCCCCTCTTAAAGAAACATGTGAAAATTAAAGTTCTGTCATCATTTATTCACCATCATGTCCAAACGTATATGTGGATGTTTTTCAATGAAAATCAAAATAGCAAAAATATCATTCAGTCACATCAGGATCTTGAGGGACTTTTTTTTCTTCAGAATTTTGTGGACCAAAATAAATGAATTTACTGAGGCTTTTTAAAATTTATTTATAAATAGTATTAATGACAGTAGGAGTAGTTAGTATTTTTGTGTTTAACTACTGAAATCAATTGTGGTCCTGTTTTGTTATTAATTTCCCTCCCTCAGGTTAACATTTTGTCTTAGAAAACTTGCATGAGACAAAAATAATAATAAAAAGCTGAATTTGCATTGATCGAAAGATCACACAGAAATAACAGCATGCAGGTTTGGAAAATAATGTAAATAATGACAGAATTTATATTTTTGGGTGAACTATCCCAAAAACTATCCCATTCGTAACCTGGAGACGTTTTCCTTTGCTAAAGTAAGGAAACTTTGCTTCTTTTGCTACTATAAACAAACTCACGAGACTAGCATATCTCAGAGGCACGCGCGCTGCGCATACATCTGCCGGAATGGCTTCCACGTATGATAGATAACGGAAGTGAGAGAAAAGTGTTTATTACGTTTGTAATATGGATATTGTTCTTCAGAATACTATTTTCTGCACAAAAGCGCATGGATTTGCTACAGGAGGCCTTTATTCACCGCCCCCCGGAGCCGTGTAAGGCACGTTTTATTATGGATGCATGAGCTTTATTTGACGACTTGTGGACTGTTCAACAGCAACACCCGCTGACTGCAATGATAGAGCTTGGAATAGCCAGGACCATTTTTAATATATAACTCCGACTGGATTCATCTGAAAAAAGAAAGTCATATACACCTAGGATGCTTCGAGGGTGAGTAAAACACAGTCTAATTTTCATTTTTGGGTGAACTAACCCTTTAAGAGTCAAACTTGAAAATCAGCTCTGCCTGAATTTTGCATTTAACAATTTCATTTAACAGGTTTCAGGATATTGGCTGTAGTTTAAAATCTGGTTTGTACTACAGCCTTATATAGTCAGAACTCACAGATCAACAGATTGCTTTGTGCAGTAAAAAGAAAATCCCCTCTGTCTCTTGATTTCATCAGTCAATTTCTGATAGATTTTTTATTTTTTTTTACTTAAAAATATAAAGTGATGGGTGACTCAAACAATGACCCTGTCATTATTTACTCACTCTCATGTTGTTCCAAACCTTCAGCAGAACAAAAAAGATGATATTACCACAAAAAAAGTTTGATTTGGATAATTACCTAAAGGTAAAAAATGAGTTTAAAAAAAAGGACAGTGAAAAGTTTTACTTTCACTCAAGTTTTTGTACACAGTACCCATGCTTTAACATGTGTAATTTCTCAGAACTTTAGCACATTTTTTTAAAGATTTAGTTAGGTTTCAAACCTGATTCAATTGATCAGTTTATCATTCAAGTTATTAGCATCAGCTAAACTGTGCACATGCATTTTAAACACTTTTGTCATGTTCTTGCTTCATCCATGTTATAAATGCATTTCGTTTAATGAGTGGGGTCTTCTAGCATATTTACTATAACTTCTCAGTTAATGTCAATAAATCTACGTCCTTGCAAGATGGGAACTAACTTTCTGTTTAAAGTAAAAAATAACACAATAAAAATGGGTTGAGGACAACAGTGGTGGAGAGTGAGAGTTTTTCTGGCAACAAAACACTCCATCCAGATGCACATTGATGACATTTGTTCTAGCTTTGATGCTTGGCCGCAGCTCCCGGTACGCCAGTGCGACAGTAAAGTTTTCCTAGGCGTGTGGCTCTGAAAAGCTAGTTTTATAAAGTACAGTCAGAGGATGGTTTTGTAAAGGACAGCTGTATGAAGGAGATTCATATTTTCTGACCTCATCTTCCATAGTGTTTTGTGAGTTTCTATGACAAACAGAGCTATTGATGTAAAAAGAGTTGTATTAAAGCGCAGAAGACAGGTAGTTAGCTAACTAGTCATCTGGCATGAAGGTTATTAGTTCAATTTGACAGTAACAAGATGCACACATTGGGGACTAAAGATGGCCTTAAGTTCCCTTGTGAAAAAGAAGTACGCTTTGGCATACTTTTAAAGAGAGTAACGATTACAGAAATAACATACTTTAAAAGAACATACTTAAGTGTGAACTGAATGTAATGTTTTTGGACACTTAATTGCATGGTATTTACAATTAAATGTAAATGTATTATAGTTTAAATTCATATTAAATGCAATTGTTGAACTTGCTTTTTTGACCCACTTAAGAAGGACTTAAGTATATCTTTATGTAATTTCATAATCGATATATAATTTTAGGCTTCTCCAACATAGGCTCATTGGGAAAAAAACACATGCCTCTACTGTCCCAAATATTATCTTATGACCTCAAAACACTTTTACCATAGTGCATGATTTGTAAACTAATACAAAAGCATATGCAACTCCATATGTATGGCTTTTCTGATTAAGTAAACTTGCCCATTAGCTCACCTGGTACAGCATTGTAGAACTAGTAGAAGTAAACTAAAATGTTATGGTTGCTTCAGCAAATGTGTTTTTATGCCTTGTTTGCTTTTGTTAACACTATTGGTTAGGTTTACTAGGTGACATTTATGGTAAAATACCGGCAGCTGTGGTTGCCAGAACTTCACCGTAAAAAATATGGTAGCAACATTTTAGGTTCCCTTTCATGGGAACTTCGAACTGCGTCCTCTAGGGGTCGCTATGGGGAATGCCTCGTCGTGACCCGTGTCTGAAGCATACATTGAAAAAACACCAACAACACATTGGCCGGCGACAGCCATGACGTCACTACCGGTGCGACTATAGTATAAATAGGCACCGGGAGAACACATCATCCTCTTCTTCGTCTTCATTTACTGTTTTGTTTGAAGCGAACTCTATTCATATCATTATGGCGAGTACTAGCAAAGCGTTTAGAGGATGTGTACATCCGTGTTGTCGTTGTTTAACATCTGATGACACACATGATCTATGCGTTATTTGTTTGGGCGAAGAGCACGCATGCGATGTTTCCGAGGGGGCAATCGGCGTGCACTGCGAGCGTTTTTCCAATGAAAAATCTCCGCTCTCATTTGTCTCTCTTTTTTTCGAGGAAAGAGGAGCAGCCATCCGCTTCCCGCGATACAGGACCCGCCGCTGCTGAGGCACGGAGGAGAATGAGCTTGTGGGGATCGCAGGTGGATCTGGCCGATGAGTTTGAAGAGGGGTTTTCCCTCTTGCGATCGTCGGCTGTGGACGAGAGTGAGCCGCTGGAGGATGATGTTATTTCATTAACATTGTCTGATCCAGGGGCCATTGCTCTGCTGGGTTCGGCCCAGCAAAAGCAGGAAATGTCTGAGGAGGGCAAAGAAGCTGAGGTTGAGCCTTCCCAATCCTCCTGCCCTGCGTATGATGAGCTTTTG
>NW_015505261.1:1479849-1491477 GCF_001515645.1 Sinocyclocheilus grahami | reverse complement strand
AAAAAAAGCTGCATGTTTCCAAATTCATCATTAAGGCATTTTTACTTGAAATCATGTATTTTGTGCAAAATATGATTCCATAATCCATAATGATGCCTCCTCCAGTGAAAAGGTCTACCCCCGCTGTCCTCTCACATCAAAATCCACCAACATATTAGTTCAGAACTATAGTTTGGACTGTTTCCACTTTCCACTTGTGCTTGATATGTGCATATTTCTCTCATGATTCAGATGAGACGACTTTTTCACTGGTGAAAGCAATATTAATGAGAGAGGACTTGTATTTTAGCCAGTTTAAAAATGATGGATTTGTTTTTTACAAACACACAGCTTTTCACTTCACAAGACATGAACTGATGGACTGGAGTGGTGTGGATGACTTGTGGATTATTGTGATGTTTTTATCAGCTGTTTGGACTCTCATTCTGACGGCACCCATTCACTGCAGAGGATCCATTGCTGAGCAAGTGATGCAGTGCTACATTTCTCCATATCTTTTCAAATGAATAAACTAAGTCATCTACTTCTTGGATGGCCTGAGGGTGAGTACATTTTTAGGAAATATCCTTTTTTGGGTGAACCTTTAATTAATTGTAGATTTCGTGATGTGTGTGTTGTTATTCACTGCTCGTCTTTCAGTTTTAGTCCCACACATCAGCTCTGCACCTTATTTTTTAAAACAGCCATATTCCTCTGTTCTCTAGAGAGGCGGGACACAGCGTGCCTGTGCATGGCGGTGTTCTTGCGCAGTGTGGAGGAGGCCAGACGCACTCAATACGCTCATATTGTTGCTCTGAGCCTCAGGGCTTTTCCTGTAGTTACCATGGAAATGCAGCCCACTGAGGGTAAACCACCCGTGAGGAGGGACAGTGTACACTGGTTATGTCATTGTCAAAACTCAGATGCAGATTTACCAACGCACACAGCTGTACAAACAGCACGCTACAGGGCTGTAAATACCAGGCGACGGCCACTGCGGGACTCACCAGATGAAGTCACGGCAGTGCGAGCAGTAGGTGGGCTGTCTCAGGTAGGTGGCCATGAACTTGTGTCCGTTGACTTGATGCACCCTCCTCCGGACGGCTCCCTGCCTTTTCCTGGGACGCATGCGTTCACGAAACACGCGCTCCTCATTCTCACAGCTTCCTGCTGCAAAAACACACACAAATGCACATTCTCAACCATTATTCAATATATTACATTACATTTACATTTAGTCATTTAGCAGATGCTTTTATCCAAAGCGACTTACAAATGAGGACAATGGAAGCAATCAAAATCAACAAAAGAGCAATGATATGCAAGTGCTATAACGAGTCTAAGTTAAACTAACGCAATACACGTAGCAAGATTTTTTTTAACAACAAAATAAATAAAAAGAAAACAAATAGAATAGAAAAAGAATAGAGCAAGCTAGTGTTAGAGCCCTTTTTTGCTTTTTGTTCATTGTATAATAAATAAAAGAAAACAAATAGAATACAAAAAGAATAGAGAAGCTAGTTTTAGTGTTTTTTTATAAAACAAGCACTTAGTAAATGAATAGAGTGCAAGTCTAAAAGGGGCAAGTTTTTTAAAGAATAGAATTAGAATAGAATATTACTCAACATTGTGCACTCACTCACTCACTCACTCGGGTGCAAAATTTTCCACTATTATAAATGGTGCTTTTGAGAGATGTTTAAAATGGTTCAGTTACACTTTACAATAAGACCTAATTTTGTTAATATTAGTTAAAGTATTAACCAACTCAACATATTTTACAGCATGTAATAAAATGTATTAGTAAATGCTGAGATTAACATCAGCTAAGAAATAATTAATGCTTTATAAGTATTGTTCATTGTTAGTTCATGTCAATTAATGTCAAAAACTATAAGCTTATTGTAATGGTTACTAATGATTCAAATGAGATGAAGTAAGACTGGGTGATATGGACAAAATATTATCGTAATACATATATTTTTTCATATCATGCAATACACAATATTAATTTTATATCACTAATGGGGAAAAATGCATTCCACATGTTTTTAGACCTCAAGAATGAATGAACTTTTATACATTTTAATTTTGGGCCCCATGAAATTTATTTTATTTTATTTTATTTTTCTGAAATTCTGTATGATTCAAGACAAATGTATCAACAAAAATGGTGTCTAATGAAATTAATTTATAAAATGTTAAGAACTGAAACATTCTCTTACAACGAGATCAAATTAAGATATAATTTACAACAAAACATTACATTTCTGTTTTTGACAATTAAGGTGCTGCTCCTCAAAATTAACGAAATGAATGAAAAATTCCTCAAAAAAGACTATTATTAATCTGAAATGTATTTTTTTAACCAAACTTTTATTTTGTTGGGTTATCATGAAGATCATTCAGTTTCTGTGTGTATATAATATGACAATATAGATTTATCAAATGAAACCATGAAATGCTCATGATGTAACTCTCAGAGCAGCTCCGGAGATGAAGTGCATGTGTTCATGTCCTCACATATTGAGACGACAGATGCTGAAAACACCACATGCATTTCTATTTTTGACAAATAAGGTCCTGCACCTCAAAACATGTATACATGTATGAATCATACATGTTACGATCATTTAGTTTCTGTGTGTATATAATATGACAATAGTTTTTATCCACACATATTGAGACGACAGATGCTGAAAACACGATTAATCATGACAAACATACCTGTGAAAGAGTATTTGTTACCATATATAGAAAACCATGTGAGCAGTATTTGTCAGTATACAACAAGTAAAGTAAACAACAAAAACTAAAGAACAGCATGCAGAAAATATGCCTACTACCTGACATCACTCAACTACATGTCCTAAGAAAAAACACCAGTCTCTCCTAGACGCTATTGTTGAGAAGGCCGGTTGGTTTTCTTCCGACCTTATAGTACATACAGTATAAGGGAACAGTTCACTCAAAAATTACTTTGTTATAATTTTCTCACCATATGTCAGATTAAATACAAATATTTAATTTTTGAGCAAACTAATCCATTAGCTGTGTGTACATCTGTTTGAGTGTTATGAGGGGCCATGCAGAGGCAGTGATCAATAAACCGGGGGGCACGACTGTGACAAAGGCACCATATTGAAGAAATGTCAGACGCTTTCACTAGGAAAGGAAACAAGGCCACAGGGGAGGAACTGCACTCTTTCTCTCTCTTCTTTTCCTTCTCTCTGTGGAGGATAAGAACTGTGATCACTCCTGAGTATTCCCTTATGTCAATGTATCCGTCTGCTGCAATCACACTTCTCAGCCCTGAGAGAAAGAGAAGGAGAGACGCTGGGCTCCGACTCACAAAACGACAACGCAAGTTGTGCCAAACTGGCAGGCCGACGGTCATCTCCTGTTATTAATAAAGCCATTGTATATGTTTTTTGAAAGCTCTTGCTATTTTGCCAGCAGAAAAAGAAACTGAGCTGGACACTGTGGCACAGAGCAAAAACTAGCTAGAAGAGAAGATGAAGGAGAACAGGCCTCTACCGTTCTGACTAAACAATTAGCGATCAAAAATGATGAACATAATAATTATTGTAACCCTTTAAAATCTTAATGTTTATTTTTATATTGCTTCCAATAACCATGTGTCGCGGTACTTTTGTGAATGTGCCTTGAAGACTGACAAGGAAGAGAAGAAATTGTTGAATGAAGTTGTTTTTCTGTTTTACTCTCGGAGCTTAATAAAATGAAGGTTGAACCACTGATGGACTATTTTAACAACGTACCTTTCTGGAACATTTCAGTTGCATTGCTGTCTATGGAAGCTCAGAAAGCTCTCGGATTTCCTCAAAAATATCTTAATTTGTGTCTTATGGGTTTGGAACGACAAGAGGGTGATTAATTAATGACAGAATTTAAATTTTTGGGCGAACGATCCTTTTAAGTCACCTTTTCAGACCATTAGTCAACAATAATATTCAGAAAAAAGAAACAGCTGATTGCTCTCTAAAAGACTAAAAGTCACGTATTATCTGTGCTCTGTGATTAACCCATCCATTTACAGCAGTCTGACCCATTTAGACTGATTTACCATCCTGTTGTGAGCGTGAAAGGTGCATTATCCCATTGACAGGAATATTAGCCAATCATACTGATCAAGAGAACATTATAGGCAGGCATTATTGCATTGACTAGTGAACCGGCCAATCATAGTGAGACGGAGGCACTGCCTCCACCTCTTGTGCAATTTTCACCAATATTTGGACCATCCCGACCAGCCCAACCCTCCTAAATTTAGGGCCATTATCATTCATTTCCTATGGTCGGTCTATTTTGACCACAAACAACCAAGGTGTGATTTTTGTTTATGCCTTATTAAATGAAGTCCAGTGTTCTGTTTGTTCATATCGGCAAAAACTCCTCAAAATATTTAATTGGGTGAGCAAAGTTAACATTTAGGGGAATCTGATTACTTTTAGTAAGTGCTCTTATGTGATGTTAATAATCTCTAATAATTAAGTTCAGTAGACATACAGTTTCTTCTGAATTTTTTTTGTATATTCTTTAGCTAGTAACCTGAGTCCATGTGGATTAAAATACAGTCATATTTACATAACTGTAGAATAACTATATATACAGTTAATGTTTACTAGGAAATGTTTCATCTGGGATTACATAACTGACAATATATAAAGCCACACATGACTTCTACTTTCTATTGTATATCAAACTACATACAGTACACAGACAAAGAAAAACAATCTGTTTTTTAAATCAAATTCCATGCTGATCTCTCATTGGTCAAAAATAACAGGTAGTCCCACACAACTGGACGGGTTGAGAGACACTTTTAACACTTTTTTTGGGAAATAAACCCATATCAAACTAAAGTATTTGAATATTAAAGAGTGACACGATTCATGTTTAAAAACACTGTGCAGTGAGTTTGAGTCTAAATGATTAATATATGTGCAGCGGTTTCAGGGCTGGCCATGTTCTAATCACCATCTAAGGACAATGGACCAGCGGCGTCTGTCTAGTCTCACAGGAGACTGAAGTGAGTCGCTCTCATATGTATCACCCACATCCTCCTCCCTGCTGAGGGACAGAGAGAGAGAGAGAAAAGAAACAGATGTGGTGGCTCATACTATCTCAGTAGGATATGGCTGGTCATTTATCAGCTCTCACTCATTAACACTCAGTGAGGGTGAGAAGAGCTCGGCACACATTCAGCAAACCATAATCCATCACAGACAAACTACTGCCACCAGATGATTTAAGATTTAAGATCATATAAAATCAGATTTCCCCTCTTAAAGAAACATGTGAAAATTAAAGTTCTGTCATCATTTATTCACCATCATGTCCAAACGTATATGTGGATGTTTTTCAATGAAAATCAAAATAGCAAAAATATCATTCAGTCACATCAGGATCTTGAGGGACTTTTTTTTCTTCAGAATTTTGTGGACCAAAATAAATGAATTTACTGAGGCTTTTTAAAATTTATTTATAAATAGTATTAATGACAGTAGGAGTAGTTAGTATTTTTGTGTTTAACTACTGAAATCAATTGTGGTCCTGTTTTGTTATTAATTTCCCTCCCTCAGGTTAACATTTTGTCTTAGAAAACTTGCATGAGACAAAAATAATAATAAAAAGCTGAATTTGCATTGATCGAAAGATCACACAGAAATAACAGCATGCAGGTTTGGAAAATAATGTAAATAATGACAGAATTTATATTTTTGGGTGAACTATCCCAAAAACTATCCCATTCGTAACCTGGAGACGTTTTCCTTTGCTAAAGTAAGGAAACTTTGCTTCTTTTGCTACTATAAACAAACTCACGAGACTAGCATATCTCAGAGGCACGTGCGCTGCGCATACATCTGCCGGAATGGCTTCCACGTATGATAGATAACGGAAGTGAGAGAAAAGTGTTTATTACGTTTGTAATATGGATATTGTTCTTCAGAATACTATTTTCTGCACAAAAGCGCATGGATTTGCTACAGGAGGCCTTTATTCACCGCCCCCCGGAGCCGTGTAAGGCACGTTTTATTATGGATGCATGAGCTTTATTTGACGACTTGTGGACTGTTCAACAGCAACACCCGCTGACTGCAATGATAGAGCTTGGAATAGCCAGGACCATTTTTAATATATAACTCCGACTGGATTCATCTGAAAAAAGAAAGTCATATACACCTAGGATGCTTCGAGGGTGAGTAAAACACAGTCTAATTTTCATTTTTGGGTGAACTAACCCTTTAAGAGTCAAACTTGAAAATCAGCTCTGCCTGAATTTTGCATTTAACAATTTCATTTAACAGGTTTCAGGATATTGGCTGTAGTTTAAAATCTGGTTTGTACTACAGCCTTATATAGTCAGAACTCACAGATCAACAGATTGCTTTGTGCAGTAAAAAGAAAATCCCCTCTGTCTCTTGATTTCATCAGTCAATTTCTGATAGATTTTTTATTTTTTTTTACTTAAAAATATAAAGTGATGGGTGACTCAAACAATGACCCTGTCATTATTTACTCACTCTCATGTTGTTCCAAACCTTCAGCAGAACAAAAAAGATGATATTACCACAAAAAAAGTTTGATTTGGATAATTACCTAAAGGTAAAAAATGAGTTTAAAAAAAAGGACAGTGAAAAGTTTTACTTTCACTCAAGTTTTTGTACACAGTACCCATGCTTTAACATGTGTAATTTCTCAGAACTTTAGCACATTTTTTTAAAGATTTAGTTAGGTTTCAAACCTGATTCAATTGATCAGTTTATCATTCAAGTTATTAGCATCAGCTAAACTGTGCACATGCATTTTAAACACTTTTGTCATGTTCTTGCTTCATCCATGTTATAAATGCATTTCGTTTAATGAGTGGGGTCTTCTAGCATATTTACTATAACTTCTCAGTTAATGTCAATAAATCTACGTCCTTGCAAGATGGGAACTAACTTTCTGTTTAAAGTAAAAAATAACACAATAAAAATGGGTTGAGGACAACAGTGGTGGAGAGTGAGAGTTTTTCTGGCAACAAAACACTCCATCCAGATGCACATTGATGACATTTGTTCTAGCTTTGATGCTTGGCCGCAGCTCCCGGTACGCCAGTGCGACAGTAAAGTTTTCCTAGGCGTGTGGCTCTGAAAAGCTAGTTTTATAAAGTACAGTCAGAGGATGGTTTTGTAAAGGACAGCTGTATGAAGGAGATTCATATTTTCTGACCTCATCTTCCATAGTGTTTTGTGAGTTTCTATGACAAACAGAGCTATTGATGTAAAAAGAGTTGTATTAAAGCGCAGAAGACAGGTAGTTAGCTAACTAGTCATCTGGCATGAAGGTTATTAGTTCAATTTGACAGTAACAAGATGCACACATTGGGGACTAAAGATGGCCTTAAGTTCCCTTGTGAAAAAGAAGTACGCTTTGGCATACTTTTAAAGAGAGTAACGATTACAGAAATAACATACTTTAAAAGAACATACTTAAGTGTGAACTGAATGTAATGTTTTTGGACACTTAATTGCATGGTATTTACAATTAAATGTAAATGTATTATAGTTTAAATTCATATTAAATGCAATTGTTGAACTTGCTTTTTTGACCCACTTAAGAAGGACTTAAGTATATCTTTATGTAATTTCATAATCGATATATAATTTTAGGCTTCTCCAACATAGGCTCATTGGGAAAAAAACACATGCCTCTACTGTCCCAAATATTATCTTATGACCTCAAAACACTTTTACCATAGTGCATGATTTGTAAACTAATACAAAAGCATATGCAACTCCATATGTATGGCTTTTCTGATTAAGTAAACTTGCCCATTAGCTCACCTGGTACAGCATTGTAGAACTAGTAGAAGTAAACTAAAATGTTATGGTTGCTTCAGCAAATGTGTTTTTATGCCTTGTTTGCTTTTGTTAACACTATTGGTTAGGTTTACTAGGTGACATTTATGGTAAAATACCGGCAGCTGTGGTTGCCAGAACTTCACCGTAAAAAATATGGTAGCAACATTTTAGGTTCCCTTTCATGGGAACTTCGAACTGCGTCCTCTAGGGGTCGCTATGGGGAATGCCTCGTCGTGACCCGTGTCTGAAGCATACATTGAAAAAACACCAACAACACATTGGCCGGCGACAGCCATGACGTCACTACCGGTGCGACTATAGTATAAATAGGCACCGGGAGAACACATCATCCTCTTCTTCGTCTTCATTTACTGTTTTGTTTGAAGCGAACTCTATTCATATCATTATGGCGAGTACTAGCAAAGCGTTTAGAGGATGTGTACATCCGTGTTGTCGTTGTTTAACATCTGATGACACACATGATCTATGCGTTATTTGTTTGGGCGAAGAGCACGCATGCGATGTTTCCGAGGGGGCAATCGGCGTGCACTGCGAGCGTTTTTCCAATGAAAAATCTCCGCTCTCATTTGTCTCTCTTTTTTTCGAGGAAAGAGGAGCAGCCATCCGCTTCCCGCGATACAGGACCCGCCGCTGCTGAGGCACGGAGGAGAATGAGCTTGTGGGGATCGCAGGTGGATCTGGCCGATGAGTTTGAAGAGGGGTTTTCCCTCTTGCGATCGTCGGCTGTGGACGAGAGTGAGCCGCTGGAGGATGATGTTATTTCATTAACATTGTCTGATCCAGGGGCCATTGCTCTGCTGGGTTCGGCCCAGCAAAAGCAGGAAATGTCTGAGGAGGGCAAAGAAGCTGAGGTTGAGCCTTCCCAATCCTCCTGCCCTGCGTATGATGAGCTTTTGAAAGTTATGGATCGTGCCACGGCGAGGCTTTACTTGCCGTGAAGCGGGCGAAGAAAGTGACGTCGCGAGGTCATCTCGATGAACATTATTTTTCTGGCCATAACTCTTCAGCTCAGATGAGCCTTCCTTTCTTCCTGTTTTCCATACAGAGATTGAGAAGGAATGGAAGAGGCCGTTTTTTCTTCATGCATCCATCGATTCCAGCATACGAGTTATGCCAACATCGAGGCGATGCGCGAAAGCGGTTATGAGAAGATGCCCCTATAGAGAGACGCTGGCCAGCTATCTCTCTATGGGTGAGACGCCCTCTTTTAAGACTCCCTCCTTGACATCTCGCTCTATGCCAGGGCATACGCAGCAGCAGCAGGTCGGGCTGTCGCTTCATTGCACACGATGTGATGCTCCAAGCATATCAGGCTGACCTGGATAAAGGCGAGGGCTTTCTTCTCGATGCGCCGGTTTCGCCTTTCGTATTTTTGGTACCTCCGTTGAGACGGTGGTCGAGAAGTTCAGGGAGGCAAAGGCGCGCTCAGCGGCCTTCACGAAGGTCCAACACCTGGGTTGTTTGGGCTCAGATGCGTTATTTGTTATATATGCGTTATTTGTTTGGGCGAAGAGCACACATGCGATGTTTCCGAGGGGGCAATCGGCGTGCACTGCGAGCGTTTTTCCAATGAAAGACCTAAGGGATGTGATCCAAACAGGGCGTCAGCGCTTTTGTCCGGATCAGAGTGATACCTCAGTATCTACTCATTTCCTTCGGGGGTCTTACATCTGCCCTTATCTTCCCCTTCCTAATTACCCTGTAACCACCATCTCTCCACCTGACCGAGGTTAAGTGGGAATTTCCTGCAGTAGTCTCCTATGCTGGACCTATGATGTTTGGTTTGTTCTATGGCTTCATAGTGACCACTTTACTGATGGTCCGGTCCAGAGGCTTCTTCGGACGGGGCTCCGACTAGGGAACCATGGTGTGTGAGTATGATCCATTTCTAAATATATATATATATATATATATATATATATATATACAGTATATATATATATATATATATATATATGTGAGTATATATGTGTATTTAATGCGCTGGTGGTTGTGTGTATAATCCTTCTGCTAGCTTTCTTTGCAGTGTTTCCCGGGACCTGTGTGTTTCTGTCCTTTTTCTAGGGTAGGTCCACGATGAGCACCTCCTCTCCTGGGTTCAGAAACCGGGTGCTCGTCTTGCAGTGTTTATTTCACTCGTTGATATATGTCCAGACGGTATGATAAGCCGGGTTTCCGCTTCATACTTCCGGGATTATGCGGCCACATTACAGGCTTCTGCGGGAGCCTTCTTGATCATTAGGCCCCCGGCACAGCACTGCAAAAATTTCATGTTTTCATTCATTCATTTATTTCAGGCTGCCCTGTCTGGTCTACCATATCTAGGTCGCCCTGAGGGGCCTCCCGATCACCAGGATATCCCCTCTTGCTGAGGCATCGAGCGGGAAGTATAGGTGGCATTTGCGAGAACCTTCTTGTGTAATGCTGTCTCAGGCAGTGCTCCCCTCACCTTAGAGGGTTGTATTTGAGCTTGCCTCTCCCGTTTGGCTCAGTACTTCTGGGTATCTGTGAGCAGATGCTTGGAAAACTCTTGAATCCATACTATGGTAAGTGCACACGTATAAGCTTTGCGCAGCACTGCAAAAATTTCTTGGACTGGGCTGGGCTTATGCTTTCAGGCTGCCCTGTCTGGTCTACCATATCTAGGTCGCCCTGAGGGGCCTCCCGATCACCAGGATATCTGGTGTATCTCTCTTGCTGAGGCATCTAGCGGGAAGTATAGGTGGCATTTGCGAGAACCTTCTTGTGTAATGCTGTCTCAGGCAGTGCTCCCCTCACCTTAGAGGGTTGTATTTGAGCTTGCCTCTCCCGTTTGGCTCAGTACTTCTGGGTATCTGTGAGCAGATGCTTGGAAAACTCTTGAATCCATACTATGGTAAGTGCACACGTATAAGCTTTGCGCACTTTCTAAAAATCCACATAAGTGGTAAGTGTGCACGTTATGCTTTGCCCACTTTTCTGAAATCCTGTATGGTAAGGGTTACGCGCTATTAGCCTCGTTCAATTTCTCTGAGTTGGTTTAGACCCCGGTACCTTGGGTTCCACTCAACTAGTGTGTCTCTGTTGACACACTCTGGAAGCATCGCTCCCTTAACCATTGAGGGTTATTGTGAGCATGGTGCTTTCTTTCGAGCATTTAATTCTCTCTGAGGAGTTGGATTCCTCGCTCCATGGGCTGTTCTGAGCCTCGTTCCCTTTCTCTGAGTTGGTTTAGACCCCGGTACCTTGGGTTCCACTCAACTAGTGTGTCTCTGTTGACACACTCTGGAAGCATCGCTCCCTTAACCATTGAGGGTTATTGTGAGCATGGTGCTTTCTTTCGAGCATTTAATTCTCTCTGAGGAGTTGGATTCCTCGCTCCATGGGTGGTTCTCGTGGTAGTGCTGAGCAGAGCTCCCCTTTTATCAAAGGGTTACCTATGAGCACGCTACTCCTTCTGAATTCGGAGTTCTCCTCTCACGTGAGAGTTGAGTTCTCCATTTTTTTCCCAGAGCACCTGGAACCAGCAGCATCAGGCGAACTAGGCCCTTCCTCTGCCTCTCTGATGTGCTGAGTTTTTGGCTAGCTGGCAGTACACTTACCCTTCTGATTCTAACAACCGCGCTGTAGGTCGAGCCCCCCCCTCTCGCTGAGAGCTGGGTGTGTTGCTCCCACAGCTAAGTAAATTATTGCTAGCTGTTCCAGCTTTGGAACATGCTGCAGGTCGAGCCTCCTCTCGTTTGAGAACTGGGGGTGTTGCTCCCTCAGCTAAAATAACTGC
>NW_015505261.1:1450840-1479764 GCF_001515645.1 Sinocyclocheilus grahami | reverse complement strand
TGCTTTGCCCACTTTTCTAAAAATCCTGTATGGTAAGAGCTACGCGCAAGACTTCGTGCTCTTTTTGAGTGGTTTAAAACCCCGGTTCTGCCTTGGGCACCACTCCCCCTATGTATCCTCTGGATACCTACTTTAACAGGGTGTTGCTACTAGGGACAGTTCCTTTAGCATATGCAGAGCATGCGGTAGCCCCTGTGTGACAGGCCAAAACTTAGTATGATTCTACGCTCTTAGTCGTATTCCCTTAAATGAATCTATTCCTGATTCCAAGACTTGAGCTCTACCCCGGGCCCAGGAGTTCTGGCCCTAACAGGTAAGTTTTTTGGGGTTTGTAGCCTAGGCCTTTGGCCGTAGGGAATAATGTCACTGACAGCCGTCTAACGTCCCAGGGGCAACTCCCATGGCAATATGGTAGAGTTGGTACTTAGTGCTCGCCATGGTTTCTGGCATGCACTCCCCTAAGCATGGTGGCGTGGGTATACCGTTCCCCATAGCGACCCCTAGAGGATGCAGTTCGAAGTTCCCATGAAAGGGAACGTCTCAGGTTACTTATGTAACCATGGTTCCCTGAGTAGGGAATGACACACTGCGTCCTCTAGTTTTCTTGCCATGCTTCGGACGCAAGCTTCTGACGAAGAAGTGGATGATGTGTTCTCTCGGTTCCTATTTATACTATAGTCGCACAGGTAGTGACGTCATGGCTGTCGCCGGCTAACGTGTTGTTGGTGTTTTTTCAATGTATGCTTCAGACACGGGTCATGACGAGGCGTTCCCCATAGCGCCCCCTAGAGGACGCAGTGTCTCGTTTCCTACTCAGGGAACCATAGGTACATAAGTAACCTGAGACGTTTTACAGACTTAAATTAAATTCACAATAAAATACTGTATTTCATTAACTGATGTAATGTTAATAAACCAACATATTGAAGTACTAATATCTATTTTGAACCATTGTAATGCACTGATAACCACCAACCACTGGTGGTGATGAGAAAGTCACATGATGAACCAAAGCTCATCACAAACAGCTTTTCTACGAGCTGAGGAGGGCAGTACTTATATATAGAAGGTGCACAGTGTCATTCACACAAACACTAAACCCCATCATGGTGACACACATGATACTGAAATAATGCAATAAACATTAATTTAACAACATTAGATGTAAGATTAAACCCTAATGTACACAACTGATAAGAAAAACTAAGAAGAAACGTTATTATATAAATGACGTATTTTTAACCGTTATTTTTAAGGTAGCATTTTTACAGTCTTTTACTGTTAAAATCACAATAATTTTTTACAGTGTAGGGTTTAGCCTAGGTGGAGCATTAACCTTTAAGCACCACTCGCACATCATTTCATTTCCGAACTGCCATGATACGTACAACAACCAGTGTAAGAAAACTTTGCCAGATTCACTTTCATTTCATTTTAAAAATGAACACACTTTTAGCACCACTCACTGAACATTTCACTTTGAAAAAACAAAGTAATCTCATTTCTCAGAAATGTCATCATAAGCATATTGGGTTGGGCTTGATTGCTCCAGAGGTTGTTCAGAAGAGTGCAGTGATTTCTGCACCACTAGGGGTCCGAAACGAAATTGCAAAAACAGACACCAAACATGTTTCCCAAACACTCCTATAGCCCTTTCTGCACTCACAAACCTCCGTCCATATTTTGGACCAATAGACAGTCCCATCCAAACTCACATTAGCGATTGAGACTGTTGAAAAATTGATATGTAAAGCTGCGAACCCATGCATTTCTGTTGAAAAATGAATAAAATAGTTTACCCAAAAATGTGATCTGTGAGCTCTGGTGAAGGGGAAAATTATCAGCAAATATCTTCAATTTCAGACTGTTTCTCACACAAAACCACTGTACAACTTCAGAAGATTTGGAATACAGTGTTTGTGATTCGAATAGACCATTTTTTTGTTGGTTTTTTTTAGTTTGAAAGTAAATATCCCCATCCATTTTTATTGCTTAGCCATTCTGCATAACATTTAATTTTGTGTATTTCACTAACAACAGAACAACATGACAATGACCCAAGCAACCAACTATGACAAAATGTTCATTTTTTGGCAAGCTATTCCTTTAAAATTCAACTTCTGGCTGCATGTGTGAGAGGGTAAAGGAGACAGAGAATGTGTGTATATGATTAATGGACTGCAGGTAAACTTCAAAGTCGTCTGAAAGACCCTGTGAGATAAAGACATCAAACCACGGGACACTACAGAGGTGACATAAGAGTGAGAGAGAGAGAAAACAAAGCCAGCACACACACACACACACACACACATAAACACAGCAGGGAGGCACGTGTCTGACTGTGTGTTTTAGTGAGCTGTCAGAGACATGCCGGTTTAGATAAACACAGGTGGAGTAAGTGTGCATACTCAGCAAACCCTCGTACACTAGGCCTACTTTTGGATCTGTGTACAGTCCCAGACAAAAACCAACAAAAAAATATACTCAAAAATGAATCCAGAACTGAAACATATCAGGATGAAGACCGATGTTTACGGATATAAAGCCTTAGAGCAGACCATTTAAGTTACTCTGTAGTTCAGAGTCTCTATCTGGGAAAATTGCCAATCCAACTGAGCAGAATAAGAATAATTCACAACATTAGAACAGTATATCCCTACATGCATGAGAGGGATCATATGTGTTTTATTTAATCCACATTCAGTTATATGCACTACAATTCAGTTTGGGATCAGTACGATTTCTTTTCAAATAAATAATACATTGATTTATCCACTAAGGACACATTAACCTGATCAAAAGTGAGTAATTTGTGATCCATCTCTTGCTGAATGCTACAGATGTTATCAAGTCTCTCAATCTAAAACCCAAAACAGACAGCTGGAGTACTATGAGAGAAACAGCGTAAGAAAGGCTTTATTTCTCTCTAAGCACATTATCATTTTTTTTGTCGTCTTTCAATTCCCCATTGTGAATGATTTCAGTCGCTTGTCACTTCTTTCAAAGAACACATCTGATTTTTGTGTACAAAAGATCTTTTTTCAAAATAAAGACCATTGAACGCTAATTCCCCTCTCTGACTGTTCAGCGGTGGAGCAGATTTCACATAAAGAGATTAGATAGCACACACACACACACACACACACACTGCAGTGTACATCTGGAATGCATAATGACTCAGCACTTTCAATACTAAACGTGAGCTGGCAGAAAGAAAAGGACATGTCTGTTTTTCTGAGGCAGAAACGGTCCCTGAGGATCCAAAATGAAGGAACAATTGCTCTGTTAGTGTGTTTCATTCGAGTAGTGAACGCTGCCATCTGAACCCTGGTGCGCACCAAACAAGCGGACCAAGACCGGAAAAAAAATTTCACACTTGTAGTTCGGTTCTCTTGGTTCGTTTGGTCCGGACCAAAAAAGAAACCTATACATTTGGTCCTGGTCCGCAGTGTTAATTTTTTCATCAACGAAAATGAGACAATAATGCAAAAAAACAATGACGACTAAAAATGAGACGACAGAGATCTAGTCAGAACGAATCTCCTGCGTGGAGATATGGCTAAATTTGAAAAGCTTGAAGTTAAGAACACTTAATTCAGTCGGGCTTTCTGAGCGCACACAGCCGAATCCCGCACACAGAAAAGCATCTCTCAAACAGCGCACGATTACTGAATTCAGTTCTCTCTTACATCTTAACAGAGAAATACACAAAAATGATCTCAAATTGTCCGTTTTAAAGAGTATTCACGCAAACACACCCAGTTACGTCTTAAGTGAATGTAAACTGTTGGGAGCATATGGAAGTGTCTACAGTATATTGAATCTGTGTGCATTCAGTTTTAAAGGGTAATTATAGACTAATATAGTTGCTGTTGTATGTGTCCTTATTGTTAATGAATCAACAAGAAAATCACTCACTGCTCTTGAATGAATCACTTTAATATCCCTAATAAGGATTCATCTAATTTGAATTTTTATAAATAAACATGTCTGCTTGAAAGAATGAAGGATGTTGTATGCAAGTTGTTATAAAGAATGCATATTATATAACCACTGGTATTTTATTTGGTATTTCAAAAGAGTACCATGTTCTTGTTTCTTTATGAGAAGTGGTTTTATTTCATTTTGAGATAAAGGCATGGTATGTGTCAAAGCAGTTAAATCTTTGTCTACATTGTTCAAATCATTCATATTACCAGATGCTTTCTCCCGGAATACATAATGAGTTTGGAAATTTTAGAGAAATTCATAATAAATGCATTACACTGTAACTAAACCAATCAGATTTCAGTTGACTAAATCTAATGTAGATTTAGTTGACAAAGTCTTATGATATTTAGTCGACAAAAACTAAACTAGGACTAAAACAATTCAGATGACTAAAATGTATCTAAAACTAAATTGAATTTTAGTCCAAAGACTATGACTAAAGCTAAATCAAAATTTGCTGTCAAAATCAACACTGCTGGTCAGCTTAGCGTTCACACTGGCATTTTTGACAGCGAACCTAAAGATACCGAACCTAAAAGCATAGTCATACGTTCACAACCTGATTGGTCAGGTTAAATGACGTATATTTCGTGACAGAACTTACAGAACACCCCAAATAATCGGTGTGACATCACAATGACATCAAAGTACCCATTCACCGATCGATCTGCTCAGTGCCATTTTAAAACCCGAGACACGCTGCACGATTTTTGGCTGTCCCTGACGAAAAATTGGCATCGCGAAACAATCGTGGTGATTTCTGTGATCGTGGCTCCTAATCAGTGCTCCTATGTCGTACAGTGCGAGAGGTTCAAAGATGTATGTTGTCACGGTCTTGCGACCAAAGATAGCCTACGATCATTTTCTGATAGTGTCAGAAATTCAGCATGATCATCGCACAGTGTGTTTGCTGCAACGACCCACGTTTACTGACCAGCCAATAAAAATGCGACATGAAATCAACGCGACATAAAATAAAGTTTAGCATGAGTCTATGGGCTACTATTTAAATAGCAATAAAGTTTTATTTTCATGAACATGACAATATAACATTCTGATTTCATTTGTAGTGATTTAATGTGAGGAATATTACATACGTGAAGAGCAGGCAAAAGCACGCACATCGATCTCAACTGGGTGCTCGACTAAGAAACAAGTGGAAATTATTTTAAATGTAAAGTCGGCAACACCAAAGCTCCAAAAGTATAAAAAAATTTGCACGTGCTCGAAACGTCACATATGCTATGCGACAGTTTTTTGATACTTTTGGAGCTTTGATGTTGCCGACTTTACATTTAAAATAATTTCCAAAGGAATATTACATACCACATGGAGAAAAACTTTTAGGCATCCTATATAAACATCTGATCATTATTTTCCGTTTTGTAAAAAATTCTTAGAGGACTTCAGGATCACGACAAATGTTTCATTGTTTGTATTGTTTGGAAATGATGTGAAATCGCCGTTCCAAATAAAGTTACCAGCCAGCTGGTGAGTAACATCAACTGCCAGTTTTTACTAGCATTTGGCGGGTGTTAATTTTGGATTGTGTGTGCACTGAATGCAAATGACTGTCTGCAGTATTCATTATTAGGCAGTTGCATGCAGCGCTGCCAGGCAGTAATGAGCACAGGCGGATTCAGAGCTGTGATGGCTTGATTTTTAATCGTGGCATGACCTGATTGAAAGATCATCATGATGGACTGTGAGCTGCTGTCTTTGTCTGACTCCTGTGTGCCTCACTAGCTCTTATGTCTCCAGCACGTCTCTGGTCGGGTGTCTCAGTACCCGGTGTGTGTGTGTGTGAGTGTTTGTGGATCACTGACGTTAAGCAGGACTGACGCAAGGCAGCCAGCCAGCCTCCTTTAACACACACACACAGAGCTACTTCTGTGGAACTCCTGCCTTCACATTGACATTTGGATATTTTTTGCTTTAGTTTCTGTTTCCTGAAACAACTATTCTCTCATTTTTCCGTTTGATGTTTCATATTTTTTCCCCAGAGGAAAACTGTTGCTTGAAGGTTGTTCTTTCATACAGTTTCAGTCCATAGAGTTTGGAGAAACCTACTTATTTTTTTACAGTGGGGCAAAAAAGTATTTAGTCAGCCACCAATTGTGCAAGTTCTCCCACTTAAAAAGATGAGAGAGGCCTGTAATTTTCATCATAGGTATACCTCAACTATGAGAGACAAAATGAGAAAATAAAATCCAGAAAATCACATTGTAGGATTTTTAAAGAATTAATTGGTAAATTCCTCGGTAAAATAAGTATTTGGTCACCTACAAACAAGCAAGATTTCTGGCTCTCACAGACCTGTAACTTCTTCTTTAAGAGGCTCCTCTGTCCTCCACACGTTACCTGTATTAATGGTATCTGTTTGAACTTGTTATCAGTATAAAAGACACCTGTCCAAAACCTCAAACAGTCACACTCCAAACTCCACCATGGCCAAGACCAAAATTGTAGACCTCCACCAGGCTGGGAAGACTGAATCTGCAATAGGTAAGCTTTCTTTAACAGTTTACAATAAGATTCCATTTATTAACATGAACTACCAATGAAAAAAAACTTCTAAAGCATTTAAATAATCTTAGTTAATATTGCTACATCGACATTTGTTAAAACATTATACATTTTTTTATATTATTTAATGGATTTGAGATAATAAACTAACAATAAATTAGCTAGAATGTATTGCTTATTGTTAATTAATTGTTAATTAATGTTAATTAATGCATGAATTTACATTAACGAATGGGACTTTATTGTAAGGTTTCAAACACACACACACACACACACACACATCCCATTTCCATCTGCTTGGATTGCACAATTTTAGCCTAATTAAAATTAAATCTAATAAATTTAGTGATGCAATTATGTCAGTCTTACATAAATGAAACAGGTAAGAACCAGGTATGATTTCTGTAATATACTGAATGTGATTTAAAATACACAATATCCAGGTTTATGTATTTATCATAAATAAACCCAATTTGTTCCCATTTTAACTAATAGATAGATAGATAGATAGATAGATAGATAGATAGATAGATAGATAGATAGATAGATAGATGGATGAACATTTTCATAGTTTTTACCTAAATAAAATTAATTGCTTTCACAATGAATAGATTTATGCTGATTCCAGGCTTTTTGAATAAATGCATTGTTAAAATGTGATTATTTAAATAAAATCAAATTAATTAATTATAAACTATGCCAATTTGTGCACGAAAATAATGTTTCTTAACATATATGCATCACATTACTTTTATTAGTTAACATTGAAACAGTGTAATCCAAATGGATGGAAATTTGATATGCAATTCAAATACATAAATCTTAAATTTAGGCCCAAATATTTTAAATCTAAAGCTTTGACTCTATTTGCTCCATTTGTGGCAGAGACTTAAGCCAGTCTGGATCACCCAATTAACACCCTCCATGATACTCTGTGTCCCTCTGCCAAACAGAACAGCACCACTCCGCATGTGTGAGTGTGTGTGTCCGGTCCAGAGCTCTGTGATCTTCAAAAGCTTCAACAACATTAGGGATTAGCCTGAACAGGTTTTTGTTCACTGTTTTGCCTCCTGTCGTTATTGATTTATCAGCTGCAGAGTCTCAGTGGTCGTGCTCAGGTGACTCCAGGCCAGCGGCTCAAAAAACAACTGTTAGCAACTAACAGTGAACATCTTAACTAGTAGTGCTTCAGGACCCAGATTTTACACTGCACAGGAGAACTGAATTTTGAAAGCTTCATGCTCTCTACAGCTACATCACAAAAAATCTGTGGTGATTTTACATTTTTCCTCTTGTACAGTTGATCATATTTAAATGATTGTTTAATATTTTTTTTAAAGATGAGTGTACACTACGCATCTGGCATATGTTGGAACTTGACTATTTTTGCTACACTGTAAAAAAAATGAAAGAAAAAGTACTGGCAGCTCATTACAAAGGACATTATTCATTAATTTTACGGACATTTCCATTAACTCTAAAACACAATGCAATGCAGTGTAAAATTCAAAATACCGGTAAAACACTTGTAAAAAATAAATACGGAAAAAATTCCTTCCAATAATAAAGTACATTGTGTCCTATTTTTACATATGTTTTTTAGAATGTAGCTTTATACCAAGTGATAAATACATTTGCAGATAAATACTATAGCATTTGATTGGACACATTCATATGACATCAGCAACAAAATATGGGAATTTTTTTGTCTCCTGCTTCAAAGCTTATACACTACCAAAAGTTGGGGGTTGGAAAGATTTTCTTAAAATGTTTTTAAGAAGTCTCTTATTCTCACCAAGGGTGCATTTATTTAATCAAAAATTCAGTAAAAATAGTAATATTGGGAAATAGTATTACAATTTAAAATAGCTGTCTTCTGTTTGAATATATATATTTTTAAATGTAATTTATTCCTGTGATGCAAAGCTGAATTTTTCAGTCTTCAGTGTAGGATTATCCTTCAGAAATCATTCTAATATGATGATTTGATGCTCAAGACAACATTTATTATTACTTTCAATGATGAAAACAGTTGAGCTGCTTCATATTTTTGTGGAAACCGTGATACATTTTTGTTGAGGATTTTTTTATGAATATAAAGTTTATAATAACAGTATTTTTTAAAACAGAAATATACTGTCACTTTTGATTAATTTAATGCACCCTTGCTGAATAAAAGCAGTGTATTGGTAGCGTGTATCTACTTATATTGTTTTCCAAACCATGCATGGTTATAGGGTTAGCTGCATTTTATTCTTTGCATTTGGTGTTTTTTCACTGTCTGTGACCCTATTAGAACAAATGTGCAAGCCATTTTGGGGCTATGACCTAAAAACTTAAAACCACAGCACTAACGTGTCGATATGCATATATACTTTTAGACGCTGATAAGCCACTTCCAAAAAAAATTTAAAATATTTTACCAAGAGAAGGGTTTTACATGTTCACACTTGCTTTGCTTGACAAAAACATTCACAAACACTCCACACAGCTACACACATTCCAGCTGTCCTAAAAGTTTTCTAAAAAAGGCAGATCAATAAAGTAATTTCTTCAACTGGCATCTGATCGGAAATGTTACGCCCCTCACATACTGTTGATACCGTGTCCCGGCCGGAGTGACGAGACAAAAACATTAAAACACATTATAAACGAGGCATTTGTTGCATCCAGTGGGGACATAATTACAGATTATAATGACTTATACTGTCTTTTTACGCGTTGCATCGCGCCGCGAAAACATAAAACCATGTCTGCATTTGTGATCGATGAAATTACAAACAACAAGCGCTACTCTACACTGCTCAAAACTTGTGTTTGAATCGTCAGTGGCAAATTCTTTATATGTAAAAAATGTACTTACAGGCTGTGAGTCAGAACAGCCGGCATTGTAGTCTACTCTCCCAGGATCAGGACCTCAAGCGTGAGACGGAAATGTTACGCCCCTTACCATATTGTGATGCCATGTCAGGCCAGAGCGATGATTCTAAAACATGAAAACCCATTATAAACGAGCCATTCGTTGCATCCAGTGGGGACATAATTACAGATTATAATGACTTATACTGTCTTTTTACGCGTTGCATCGCGCCGCGAAAACATAAAACCATGTCTGCATTTGTGATCGGTGAAATTACAAACAACAAGCGCTACTCTACACTGCTGAAAACTTGTGTTTGAATCGTCAGTGGCAAATTCTTTATATGTAAAAAATGTACTTACAGGCTGTGAGTCAGAACAGCCGGCATTGTAGTCTACTCTACCAGGATCAGGAAACAGTCCTCCATAAAATGTGCTGCACACATCTGAATATTTGGGTTGAACTGTTCTGGAACAGTGTTGTAAATACAACTTAACCACTGATTTCTAGTCGCGTCCTCTTTCGGAATGCCAAACAAAGTAGTTTCGCTTTCACAACGAAACACAGCGTCACACACGGCGGACTAGAGTGAGCGGCGGCGGGCTTGCGGCAACCACATGTGACGACCTCGGGCGCTTCACAAAATTCATGGTTCGGTTCGATATGATACAGTGGTGTCACGGTTCGGTACGTATTCGATACAGCAAAAAGAAAGAAATGCCAGAAACATGTCCTTGATTTTTTTTAAATTTTATTTATTAAAACTAATATCATAAAGTATGATCTTTTTCTTTTTTTACTTTGAACAATGCAGTGTGCCAAACAACAGTCGCATCAGATCAGCTGCAGGAGTCGGATTTCATTCATCATGTGACGAGAGTCGAGCTGATGAGTGAGGTGAGAAGACAAGAAGTTGGCGAAAGATTTAGTTTCGAAACGAAATACAAAAGCGCCTGCTTTAAAAATATTTTAGACTTTGGAAAACCTTTTGACATTTGCCGTTTATCTAAGATGATTTTGGAAGCCTTTTTAACATTCGTTTCTTATTTATTTGGTTTCACCATGTTTGCTGATTTTCCATGTTTTATATTTAATTTAAATTTTGTGTAAGATATTTGATATTTTATATTGGGCCTATAGCATGGTGTATTTGTATTCATTTTGTTAATAAATTAAACATTCTATGTTTAATTTAAGTGAGTTTTTCATACTGTTTTGTTGTTGTTAATTCAATCAATTGATGCCAAATTGCTGCTAATTCTGCGTACTGAACCGAAAGCCTCATACCGAATGGTTCAAATACGAATACATGTATCGTTACACCCCTAATAAAAACCGAAGTATGTAATTGTATGTAAGCTTCCCTGGGAATTGAACCCATAACCTTCTGGTTGCTAGTGTTATGCTCTACTTCCCCAGCGTAAGGAACAAGTGGATAGTTTATTTTTAATGGCATCCCGGATTGTGTCTAAGGATTTATCGGGTCATTTTGTTTTGTAAACGAGGCACAGTGTCAAAGAAACATTTGTTGAAAGATGAAGCGGTACTAGATCTGACTGCAGCTGCCTCATAAACCGTACGTAAATGATTCCATAATGCTTTGTCTGGAAATTACTATTTAATTTTGATCATGTTGTCAAAACACTTGCATGTAAGGGGGCATTGATATGGTTTCCTATGCAATTAAGTTAGCCAATCATAACAGTGGCCAATTTCTGACAAGCCTTAAAGGACCCGCCCCTTAAAACAGGTCATTTTAAACAGAGGGTTGAAAATCATTTTTTTCACAATTTTTTTTTATTTTTTTTTGTGCAAAACACTTTATTAACATTGTTAGTAAACCTCAAGGAACATATTAAAATAATAAAAAAATCCATGTCATGACCCCTTTAATGTAAAGTGTAACAGGTTTGGAGGTGCTCTAATATTTGGCAAAATTTACAGCCTGTGGGTTTCTGAGGTGAACGCCAGACTCCCAGGTTCCTCTGCTGTAAAGACCCTGGCACTAGACCCATTGTGTGACCTTTTGTTCATTTCAGTACTGCTGAGCATGACGGGTGCCCTGGGATCAATTTCAAATCAACCCAAACCATCAGGCTCAAAACCCAAAATCAGCCAAAGCCACCTGCCCATTTGATCAGAAGAACCAGTGCCAATATGCAGCTGACGCATGCACAGATCAGATTTACGCTTGCAAACTGTACTGGAAAACAGACCGCAGAATGGCATCTGCAAAACTCATGATGCACAATACACTTCAAAGGCCTATTAACCGTGACGTTCAGATGCAATGGGAAAATGTACTGAATGTTTTTCTTTAATATTTGTTGTGGCTTATCATCAATATCTATAACATCAGACCAGACTTTTGCAGCTGCTGATAAACACATCTTCTCTGCCACTCTTTGATGAGTCATCCAACTTTCATGCAAAGGAAATGTTAAGTATTCACTTCCTGATGCAAACGGCGATTAAACACAATGAAATATGAGTCAAGTAGACTGTTTCTCAGTACTGAGAGTGAAATGAGTGAGTGTCCAATTAAAACAGTCTGAAACAGAGTAAGAGTGTGACACAGAAACACAATGCTAACTTTCTGACCTGTTTCTGAAAAGTTGCAGCTAATGCAGAGTTGTATTTCATTTAGCTCTCAATTCTAATCCATTTAACTGTACACAAACACATACAATTCAAAGTATACTTTGGGCTTAACAATGAGTTCCACCAAAATGTAAAAAAGCTTGTTCACCCTTCTTATAAGACCAGCTTTGAGTGAGTTTCTGTTTGTTGCAGGCTGGTTTAGCATGAGCCTGTTAGCCATTGTTGATTTTACTTCACCAATGTAGTCAAATTATGTTTCTCCATTAAAAGGCATTGAAAAAAGCAGTGTATTCTGACAAATAAAAGATTTCAGTTTAATTTACAGTTATTTTACAGTTAATTTTAGTGGATTTTTCACTGCACTATTATTGTCTCCTATTGGTTTCGCTGTGTGAGTGGTGAGTCACAACATCGGTGTTGTACAAGCTTCTGTGTCCACGAAGAATCCTATCCTCTTCCTCAACGCCTGATCAAAAATGTAGCACATTATTGTAATATTAACTAATCGAAAAGGCTTTACTTGATCAGTTAGTGTTATGCTAAGCTAGTAGGCTAAAGGCCAAAGTAGGCATGCAGCCGAAAATGGAGCCAAACATCCCATTTGATAATGTGCATGAACACAAGCACTCGTCACATGCGCACTAAGTTTCATCTTTGTCCATTATCTGTGCATTATTTCACTCCAGAAGTTATGAGCAATAAAGTTGCCTTTGTCTGGAGGTTAAAGAGCTGGCTGTCTGGTGCAGTCTCAACAACCTGGAGCTCAACACGCTCAAAACTGTGGAATTTTTTTATTATCTGTGTTTTTTTTATCTGTCATTCTGTTAAAAACGCTGTAGGGACATTGTTTTGAAATGTTTCTATAATGCTGAAAAATTTTCTTGTCATGATTATAACATTTAAAGGTTACAGAAATGTTTCTAACAACATATTTTTTCCCCAAAATATAATGTTATTTGAAAGTTTTCAATTATGATATAATAATGATAAGAACATTAAATTGTCCAGTGTTCTTGTTGTGATTATAACATTATTTAAAGGTTACAAAACGTTTCTTACAACATTCTACTAACTTTACTTTCACCCACAATTTAATGTTATTTGAATGGATATTTTTAATATTCTAAGAATGTTAAAATGTCCAGTTTTCTTGTCATCATTATAACGTTATTTAAAGGTTACTAAAATGTTTCTTACAATATTCAACTAACATCTTACTTCTTACCCAAAATATAACAATATTTGGTTATTTTTAATATTCTAAGAATGTCCAGTTTTCTTGTCATGATTATAACGTTAAAGGTTATAAAAACATTCTTAGAAAATAACATAAGGATGTTCCAAGAAGGCTGATCTCAGAACCTTTTCTCTCAACGTTATGAGTGAATGTTCCTTTAAGAACGTTTTGTCTTAACTTTTATGTAACTTTAAAAAACATTCACTGTTAGCTGGGAAGGTGGGTCTAAGCAGGTAAAATTCAGTCTGGTTTTGATGCAGTATTGCGTCTTGACACTGAATTTTGAGCAAGCACAATCTCGGCATCGATAATATATTGTGGCTCTCGCATAACACCGCAGCTCCTGCCATTGACATGAATGGGAGTGCTAACTGATAGCTCTCTCCAGATTTATTATTAAGCTTCCTCAGGCTAAGGCTACATCCACACGAAGCCAGAGTATATAGTCTACTCCTTGAGAAATTCCTGGCTAATCGTTTTGCAAACTGCGCCATTCCACCACTGATGGTGTAGACATAACGTCTGTGTAGAAACAAGGAGATGTTTGATATGCAGCATCTAGATCAGCGTGAGAGACAAGTGGTCACATGTTCTGCCTCCAGGAGCAGGAATGGAGCCGAGAGGATGAAGGAGCTCTTGAACTGGGCCATCTCTGATGTGTATCCAGGAAAGGCAGGGGTCTGATGGGAGTTGGGCCGTAGGGAGTGTCAATGAGAGAGGCACATGTGGGAAGTAATCTGGGTGGAATTAGGTCACGCAGGACCTGGGTCCAATGATCATGCACCACAGAGGCTTTTTTCAATATATACAGCTACACTGGAGGCAACATCAAGATCAGAAAGTTGCAGCTCTTCATATGACTTCCAGAAAGAGCAGCTGCACAGACTTGCAAAGTCTGTCTGCATTTCAAGCAATGCCATAATGGTAGCATTTGAGTGAGCTTTGAGTGTTCATTGTGTCACCAATGAAAACTTTTTTTAACTGAGTATTTACTGTATCAGGCAGCACAAGATGTCTGTATTTCTGAGAAATCTTATATTGAGTATAATGGTTACACAGGGACATGATTCATGCAGTCTTTAAACGACATGTAATGCGATCACAGAAAGTTTACAAGACTGTCTTACCTTCACTGGATGATCCAGACAAGTCGATAATGACATAAACCTTTCCCTCTGGCTCCAAGTCTATCTGTAAGGACCATCGAACAAAAGTTTTAGCAACAGAGCAAAGGAACATCCTTAAAAATCTTGACTGGTCTCTGTACTTAATGCTCTTAATGCAGCCTTTTTTAAAAGTCAAGTTAATGCATGCGTTCTACAGTAAACACATCCTAGTATGAAAAAGCAGAGTGACTTTTTTAAACAGTAATGAGCATTAATGAACAATCATTTTGCACTTGTTCAAAGCTTACAAATAAGGAAAAAATTTAATTTATCATAAAGAATACAACAATATTAGCAGTACTATAATATCAAATTTCCAAGTAAAGAGCAATAGTGCAGAAAATAAAATAAGTATAAATAAATATTTTCTATTTTATTTTTAGAATTATTATTAGGTATGCAGTTTGTATGGTAATTTATATTACATTGAAAATATGTATTTGACTAATGATTTGTAAAACCGACAGAAAAAGAAACAGTGGCTAAAATCCTAGTAATTGATAAAGTTGTATAAATGTCAAATTGTACATAAATATGTTTTATCAGTTTATTACTAAATAAATTATTAAGAAAAACATTAGTTTTGACTAACATTTTGGTGTTTAAATGCATGATAGATAATCTGATTAATGTTACAATATTTCACATGCCCATTGAACAAAGTGCATTTTGCCAAAAAAAATTGTAAAAAAAATTAAATAATTGATAATGATAATTTTAATCATTTGTTTGTAAAGTTTTTGTCTATAAGTCTTTTTTTTCTCCTTGTCTAAAACCTTTCTTTAAACTAAAGATTCAGTCATCATTTACCACTGTCACGAATTCGGTCCATGGACTTCCGTTTATTCACCACCAGAGGTCACCCTTTCCTTTACATTGGCTCTCGCACAAAACAATACTGTTGCATAGCACCCCGGACTACATATCCCATCATTCATTGCACGGTTTGCACACTGCACTCACTGCACTGATTGCACTCATTGCACTCAGCTTTTTATTATCACCTCACTCACTATATAACACCCACTCAAACTGCCATTCTCTGCTGAGTATTGTTTAGCCCGTACCCCATTCCTAGTCTCTGTGGTTTCCTTGTTTTGCCTTGCCTGTTTTCGCGGTTTCGGATCTTTGCCTGTTTTCCCTGGATTTATCCCTCTAGTCTCGCCCCTGTGATTCTGTCTGCCGATCGTCGACCTACGCTAGCCCTAGGACTACTTTTGTGTTTTGTCCGCCATATACCTGTCTGCCATTATCTGACCCTTGCCTGTTTTATGACCACGTCTCTGTCTTCTCCTAATAAAAAGCTTGCATATGGATCCGCTCGTCTCACGTCTTGTCAGCCCCGTCACACCCACCCTCAAGTGAAGATCAAAACCGTGTGTGTGGCTTGTGCATTTCTTTGACCCCAATACAGCAAAAGCAGTAATATTGTAAAATATTTTACTATTTAAAATTATTATTAAATTACTATTTAAAATAAAAACTGCTTTCTATTTGAATTTACAATATTTTAACATTTAATTTATTCCTGTGATTCAAAGCTGAATTTTCAGCATCATGTCTCCAGTGTCACATGATCTTTCAGAAATCAGTCTAATATGCTGATTTGCTGCTCAAGAAACATTTGTATTATTATTATTATCATCACTATTTAAAACAGTTGAGTAAATTTTTTCAGGATTCTTTGATGAATAGAAAGATCCAAAAAGATCAGCATTTATCTGAAATAAAAAGATTTTTTAACATCATACACTATACCATTCAAAAGCTTGGAGTCAGTATTTTTTGGGGGGGATTATAGAAATGAATACTTTTTAGCAAGGATGTTTTAAATTGATCAAAAGTGATAAAGAAATTTATAATGTTACAAAAGATTTCTATTTCAGATAAATGCTGTTTTTCTAAAATGTCCATTCATCAAAGAAACCTGAAAAAATTCTACTCAGCTGTTTTCAACATAATAATAATAATAATAAATGTATTTGAGCAGCAAATCAGAATATTAGAATGATTTTTAAAGGATCATGTGACTGGGGTAATGATGCTAAAAATTCAGCTTTGAAATCTTAGAAATAAAATATATTCAAATAGAAAACAGTTATTTTAAATAGTAAAAATATTTTTCTATTGCCCCCTCAAAAAAATTTAAAATAAAATAAAAAAGACACTCCTGTGCATACTATACATTCACATTGACTAAATTAGTGTGTGTGATTTCCTGCTTCATTAGGTTTGCACACCACCTGTAGAACCCTTACTTATGGAAATAAACAAGCACACATGGTCAAGATTAGCCGAATAAATGCTGAGTATGTGGCACCAGCAGAGGAAACAGCACAGTCTCGATGTGAACATGAGCCCTGTGAGGCTTGTGCTCAGGCTGAAATGACTGATATTAGGCCCGGTTCTCCTCTCAGCAGCTAATGACAGCATAACGGCTGTTCCATCAAAACCAGATTAAAGCAGGAAATGGAGGGAGGATGTGGGGATGAGTGGAGAGATTTGTACATGCTATGAGAGTAAAGAGAGAGAGACAGTGAGGATGTGTGTGGGAGTTGGGTTAGAGGCGAGTCGTATCATGTTAGTGCAGTCAACACAGGTTTTACACAGGATGCACCAGTGCAAAAAAAAACAAAAAACCTGCTTGCAAGCGCACTCACACACACGCAAAATTCACACTCCCAAACCAAAAGTACCAGTATCAAGGTTCAGTTCATTGCAATAGCTGAGATTCTCACATATTCACTAGAAACCACATTTTCATGGGAAACAGATTTCATGAGACAAAACTGTTAGTTAGTTAGTTAGTTAATAAGCAAAATACTTGAACATCAAAAGTCTAGGGTTGTTCATTTTTGTTAAATATTTTGAAAGAAGTCTCTTATTCTCACCAAGGCTGCATTTATTTGATCAAAATACAGTAATACTGTGAAATACTAGGCACGTTTCCATTACAGATTTGCGCAAAACTTTGGCGATATTTTATAAATGTCGATAAAAAAAGTATTGCGAATTGACGGCGTTTCTATTAACCAATGTTATGCGACTAAAACATAACCTTTTGCCTCTCGCGATAAGTCATGGCAACGAATTTTGGTGGGATTTTGGCTATATTTATCCAAAGGAGGCGTATGCGTGTGTCTTTATAGAGCCGCTTCAGAAACGTGCGTGGCGCGGCTGGATTATGGAATAAACACAAGCATTGTGGCCGCAATCAGCTTCAGTGGCCATATCAAAGCCACACTGCACCGCATTAATGGTAGGGAGAGCGGCCACGTATGATGTGTTTCTTGGAGGTTATAGTACGTTGAAGAATGATCATATGACTTTTTACATACGCCATGTGACCTGTAATTGCAAAAAAGCCGTTTCCATTGCAGTTTTGCGAATTATTCCTTTTTCGCATTGCCTGAAAAACCACCTCATGCAAGCGTAAAAACTTTTTTGCGATATATGGGTGTTTTTGCGAAATGCATTTATTTGATCAAAATACAGTAATACTGTGAAATACTAGGCACGTTTCCATTACAGATTTGCGCAAAACTTTGGCGATATTTTATAAATGTCGATAAAAAAAGTATTGCGAATTGACGGCGTTTCTATTAACCAATGTTATGCGACTAAAACATAACCTTTTGCCTCTCGCGATAAGTCATGGCAACGAATTTTGGTGGGATTTTGGCTATATTTATCCAAAGGAGGCGTATGCGTGTGTCTTTATAGAGCCGCTTCAGAAACGTGCGTGGCGCGGCTGGATTATGGAATAAACACAAGCATTGTGGCCGCAATCAGCTTCAGTGGCCATATCAAAGCCACACTGCACCGCATTAATGGTAGGGAGAGCGGCCACGTATGATGTGTTTCTTGGAGGTTATAGTACGTTGAAGAATGATCATATGACTTTTTACATACGCCATGTGACCTGTAATTGCAAAAAAGCCGTTTCCATTGCAGTTTTGCGAATTATTCCTTTTTCGCATTGCCTGAAAAACCACCTCATGCAAGCGTAAAAATTTTTTGCGATATATGGGTGTTTTTGCGAAATTGACGCGTTTCCATTAGGAGTATTTTCAATTCGCAATTTCAATTTGCGCAATTTGAAGGGTAATGGAAACGCGCCTACAGTCTAACAATTAAAAATATTTAAATGGAGTATATAAATGTCACGCCACAGGTCATTTCAGTTTCCCGAAAAAAATTTCATATCAACCACCCAAAGCTGTTTGCAGAATTGATGAATATTCAAATCAAACTTAAATATTTGAAGCATACTGTGTCTTTGTAAGCCCCGGGGCTGCTGTGGGGTTTCTTCACTCCCTGCATGATGGAGGATGAATGAATTAGGATTTTATCAAATCCACACTGGAGGCTTTCCAGAACATTCATGCACTGATTTACTAGTCTGGGGTCAAGACACTCAGACTGCTCTATTTGAACACATTTACATTTAATACAAAACATTTGAACAGACACAGGCTCTGAGAGCACAGAAGTGTTTTTTCTAGACTACAAGAAGATGAAATGAAGTGTTTCCCCGCTGAGGGCCTGTGGGAGAGAGTCGCTATGCGGTACGGATCTGCTGTCGAATGCTTGCTATAGCGACATGTTTGTTATCCTGAAAAACCTTGTGACCTTCTCCCTTCCTCCCACTTCCTGTGATGTCACGCTCAAGCTGATCTCTGAATGCTCTTGCTCTTGCAGGTGCGACGACACGCCAAATATAGCAGCTCTAGCTGCAGCAGCAAAGGAGAGTGAGTGAATGTTTAAGTCTGGAAATAATGTGTGGACGTTTTTTGCACATATGTGTCTATGTGCACACATGTACGCAAGGGTGTGGAAGTAAATATTTGCATTTAGATCGGTCTGAGTAAATGGGACATCTGCAGGTCAAAGAATTACAGGCTTGCTAATAAATAAGAAGCAAGCGTGGACATTTTGGGATCCAAGAGAGCTATACGTAATCAGAAAAAAAGTTTAGTTCTTTTCTTTTCATCAAAATGTAGGTAATATACACTCTAAAAAATAAAGGTCCCAAACGGGTTCCCCATTTTGGGTTCCACAAAGAACCCTTCAGTGAACAGTTCTTAAAAGAACAATTTTTCCATAGTGTGAAGAACATTTTAATAATCTAAAGGAACTTTTTCTTCAATAGAACCTTTTGTGCAATGAAAAGGTTCCATGTATGTTAAAGGTTCTCCACAGAACCACATATGCCAATAAAGAAACTTTATTTTTAAGAGTGTATCTATAAAATAATCCTTGCTTTATTTTGACTGGCTGTTACCTGTTTTTGTTTTATCCCATTTCTAATAATCTAAAATGACCCCAGTATGTCACATGATTCCTCTTGAATTTCAACAAATTGTGTTCAGATTAGTCTGCAATCAAAAGTCAGAAATCTATGATTTATGCTATCAATTTTTAATTTAATAGTCTATGTATGCATTTTGTAGAGCTATACTGATGTATGCCAACAATTGCCTCATTTTATTTCACTTAAGGAATTTTAGCAGAAACATCCAAGACAGACAGTTTCACATTTAAGCAATAACATTTTCCTCTAGGGTAAAAATATGAAGCATCAACTGGAACAATTAGAGAATAAAGGTTTCAGGAAACACAGAAAGAGCAATGTCCGGGCAATTAAACTTTCTTCTGTGAAAGTTAGTATCTGGAAATTGTATGTTGTCTCTTCATCACTGAAAACATGTGACATAGTACAGGGACCAATTCTCACTATTAACTAGTTGCTTACTAGCATGTCTATTAATAACATATTGGCTGTTTATTAGTACTTATAAAGCACATATTCTGCATGACCATATTCTACATCTCTAATCCTCAACCAATCAAATGTCAAAGGAAATGAGAGAATAACTGTATTGCCACAAGCCGAAAGAAAGAAAGAAAGACAAATAATGATATCTAAGAGGGGTGTTAACAGTTAACGAAAACTGCAAATCATAATGAAACTTTGATAATGACAGGTCATTATTAAACAATGGAAGAGAAGGTCAGAGAGAGAAAGAGTGTGTGAAAAAGAGAGCTCCATCTTGTTGATAGTTGAATTGCACTCCAATTTATTGTGAGCCATTGCCTCTCAATTACTGACATTACAGCAGGTACATGTGTAACTGAGCAGAAACAGAAGAATGCTTCATACTTGAAGCTACTAATTTGGCTAATCAACAATTAACTGTCATCCGTTAACCATTGGATAATACGTGGGACGTTAACCATTAAAGGTGAAGTGTGTCATAGATTGACACAACAAAAACAGTTAATATTGTGGATCAATGGCACTTTCAAAATATACAGAATACAAGCAAGTGCAAAAATCACACTTCACTGTGCAAAGATCTTACCTACATACTTCACAATGGAGAATGATCAAGAGTAAATAGCTTTGCATAATTTAGGTATTGAGTATGAAGGGTTAACCTTTGAGCTGAATGAATCTCTGTTTAGGCGTAGGGTTAAGTGTTGGTACTTTACTTTCTGACCACAAACACGCAGCAGCTTAATACGTTTGTCACTTTTGAGAACTTAAATGTTTTTTACACACAGGTTATTTTTTTCTTCAGTAGAACATAAAAGACGATAAAAACAACTCAATATGCACTATTCTTCTTCTTCTTCTTCTGTCATTTTAATGGCAGACACAGAAAATACACATGAACGGTTGAATTTCTGGCACCTACTGGACTGGAGTATGAGAGATAAATGGCATGCACCACAATTTTACTGTTAAAATGGTTTCTCACCTAAACCAATTGGAGAACTTGGAAAATGGTCATCAAGCCCCCCCAGAACGCGATCGAAAACGTACCGAGGGGGACCCACATCCTCCACCGAGGACAAGGTCCTAGGCATTTCTGGAAGATTTACAATGGTCGCCGCGTGTGAGACCATAGGGTGTCCCATTTTACATTTTAGCCATCAGAAGGGTGCTTGTGAGTGCCCCCTTTGTGGCCGCTATGCGCCCTCGATGCGCACTTCTGCCGATCCCACACTGAGGCGATCTCGGCAGCAGACTTCAAAGCAGTGTTACGTCACTAAAGTATGGACTCGGAGGAAGACCACAAGGGTTCAGGGTGTGATTTGGGACAGATCCATACACGTCACAGCAAGTTTTGTCAAGCATTGGGAAAACAAACGAAACAATACAAATCCTCAAAAATTATCATTTTGATTAGTTTGCCAAAACATTTAAGGTGTTTTCTGTGAATTCTCAAAATTTGCTTTGTTTGAGAAAACATGAAAATGTACAGTGGCAATGTTTTTCATTTGATTTGGTCGAGTTAGTTTTTTTTCATCAAATACCCTGTGGTTTTTGGTAATCGAGATCTGGCAGCAACAGCGCATTTCCTCGTTTTCCTTGTGCATGAAATCAACCACACGCCAACAACCCAATGAGAATGTGCAACAATAATGATTATTCATATTGATAGAGCACAGGTGCCAAAGCTGTTTGCGGATAGGCCTGTCGCAATAATCAATATATCGACTTATCGCGCAACATATGTACATGACCTCAATAACTTTTAGTGATGCAATATATCGCCCCATTATATTTACTTAAAAAATAATGTCACCATGTGACCATTGGCATAAAATGGTCTTTAAAATTACAATAATATTGCTTATCACAATTATTTCTGGGGCAATATATCGCACAACAAAAGGTTGTTATCGTGACAGGCCTATTTGCAGATCTGTTCACCCCAATCCCTCTAACTGGCACAGCTTTGCAGAAAATTACAGACAGTTAAATACATATTCCCTACCTTTTTTATGCTACGCCACAAGTAACAAGGGAACTTATAGTAATGTTAATATTTAGCCAGTCCCCAAACCCATTCACTCAAATGGCTTGGATGCGCAAAGCATTCACAGCTTACCCTGTTGAAAAAAACAGCATATGCTGGCTATGTTTTGAAGCATGGCAGCAGGTTTGAGCTGGTTTAAGCTGGTCCTGAGCTGGTTTAAGCTGGTCATGGTCAACTACAGTGTGTGCATAATTATTAGGCAAGCTGATATTCTGATCATATTTTTTTCCAAGCACATTTGACCAATTCCAAACCACATCAATCTTAATAACTTCTATTAATTTTGCATGTAATCATTTATAAGTGATATATAATTGTCCATGAAGGCTGGAAGTGAAAAACTCCTTATATTCAGGTGTGCAATGATTATTAGGCAGGTTTTCTTTTACAGATAAAATGAGCCAAAAAAGAGATTTAACTCAGACTGCAAGTCAAAAATTATTAAATGCCCATGAGAAGGATGCAATACTTATGCAATACTAGAATTTGCAAAGTTAAGGCATGACCATGGGACAGCAAAATGCTCACTGGGTCAACACAGTCAGAAAAAACAGGTGGAGAAGAAAAGACACACGTTAACTGCAAAAGAATTAGGAATTAATGTGAAGAATTAGGTGTGAAACCATTTAGCTCTATCCACTGAATCTCTCTCAAGGAAAAACAAATCTCATTCTAAGTTTGACAGTCTACTTCCCTATCCTCTATAATTTACTTTGAGCTTTGAGAAAGACTAAAAATAATGTCTGCCAGATTCAGCCCATCCACTTTCTAAAGTGTCAGGCCAAGACACGGTTTAAAATCAAGTTGCTCTTCTAAAGCCAAGCGCACACTTTAAGACTCTTTGTCTCTTGTTTTCTGTCATGTTGGTGCATGCCTTACACAACTGAATGCAGATTAGCCATGCTGGAAACACTGTCTTAGTGTTTTAGTACAGTGTTCTGTTTGAATTAGTGGATGCATTCCTTGTTAACGAAACTGAACATCATGAAAATCATTCGGTTCTGGAACCAGTTCTGAACAACAACCGGTTTTCAGCTCACAGCCCTACTGAGGGCAGATAAAGGACAGTGCAGACAGACATGGGGGGCTTGTGGAATCAGCCCAACCTCTAACTTATTCTGAAGTTTACACAGCCGGCAGACCTCGGCCTTCACACCTCCAACTGGCCCCACCATGCAGCTCTCGGTTAAAGCAAATGGAGATGAAAAGCTCCTGCAATGAGCTGCCTGGGATGAACAACAGAACACTGACATGCCCTTTAGAACAAAATAAGCCTACAGCGTGCAAGTGCAGGCATGACCGAAGAGGAGATGCCTTTGAAACAGGTGTGAGTGTGTTTGTGTGCATGTAAAGGGTTCGTGGGAAAATGGGTGACTGAGTAATTCTCGTAGTCTGACCAACCCTCTACAACCTTTCTCACACTTTCACACAAATTGCTTTCAAATTACGCAAAAGCTGCCTGTGAGCCAGTCAAAGCCTACCTCTGCACACATCTGTCCCACAGACTGATGCTCTTTTTCTCTTCGTACACTCTTAAAAATAAAGGTGCTTCACGATGCCATTGAACCTTTTTGTCTATATGGTTCCATAAAGAACCTTTAACATTCTTCAGATTATAAAAAGGTAAGAAAGAGATGGTTCTTTAAAGAACCTTTGACTGAATGGTTCTTTGTGGAACCAAAAATGGTTCTTCTATGGCATCGCTTGAAGAACCTTTTGAAGCACCTTTATTTTTAAGAGTGTACACTATCAGGCACTTGCTTGTCTTGACAGATACTCACTATGACACACACAGACCCGCTCTCCCAGGAATCCTGCTGGCCTGAGTACGCAAGGCTTGGGTAGGGTTGCACCAAACGTTTGTATGTTCTTTCTTAAAATGGGACATTCTCAGCAGGGGTTTAGCAGCTACTAGTTTTTTGTAAATACCTCTCTGGTAAATTTGGTTGCATCGTTTGCTTTTAAAGCAAAACTAGGTCGTAAAACCTCAGTGAAGTAGTGTGTAATCATATAATATGACATTTACCTTTATTAATCCAATGAGCAGCCGAAAAAACTGAGCGTTTCAGTCTTACCCATGTAACTCTTATTGGTAATAAATCAAATTACCATATACATTTACATTCAGTTAGACTTTTAGCAGATGCTTTTATCCAAAGTGACTTAAAAAAGTCACAAGCAATTTGTGATACAAGCCAACAAAATTCATAGTACGCAATCCCAAATTTAAAGTATAGAGTTAGAGTAGTAAGTGTCTAAATTATCATGAAATGTAATAATAATTTTTAAATACTTTACATTTGAATTACAATATCTAAAATTAATTAAGGATGATCAATAAATACTAATACAACAAAATTTGATATTAGTTTTTTAATTTCATTAGATTTTTTTGCTAAAGAGCCATTGCTAAAGAAATCATTTAATCACATGATGTTTTCTTTGTGCTCAATATAACTGAGCACAAATGTCAACATCCTCATATGCTGTATGTCTAGGAATTAAGTCACACCAAACATAAGCTCCGTGTAATTCAATAGATCAGCCATTTTATTCCAACCCCTATTCCTATATCATATATATGTACAGTATTTTTCAAGTGCATTGAGTGTTATGAAGCTCTGATGTCTAGTACTGTTTAAGTGTAGTACTGTGTCACATACTGCACACCTGCCATATCAGGGGCCTTAATGGGACCAAGACTGATGCTGTATACTGATATTCAACTGAACTATTCACTCTCATTCAAATGATATACAATGATATTCTATTACTAGATTACTTAGTGTACTGTTCATTGATATTCTATTATTCTGTTATACTACTATTCACTGTTTCGACTGAACACGAGACATTTGGACTGGGCAGCCAGGATATGACCTATGTGCCTGTCATTGCTTTTGTCTGTGATGATCAAATACAGATTTAGGACTAATTTGAAAGCATGTAAATATGGTGTAAAATGACATGAAAATGATGTAAACGTTATAATGGCTGTTGTATATTTCAGCCATAATAGTGGTGTGATTTTAGATGACTATGACTGTTTTCAGGTTAGTATCACTAAAATGTAGCTGCAATTAATATATTTCTGACTTCCATAGCCTACAAGTACTAATAAATATAATTCTGTATTAATCTTTATCTATCCAGTCATATTAAATATATTTTTATCATGTACTTTAGAAACGTTAGATTACCTGACAAAAATATCAGATGTACAAATACCGTCCTAACATCAACAGATTAAAAGATGCAAGTTGTCTGACCATTTGGCATCCAATTATCATGTCTGCATTAATGATGGCTGCATGGCTCTTGGCAGCTGCACAAATATTTATGACAGGCAGCCAACCTCTTTCGTCGTCTCTATGCAACCGGGGTTATCTGAGCATTCATCTGAGGCCTTTGCTGCAGAAATGATGCAGGTGGCATCAGAGAAAGAGGAAAGCACAACACACATCTGCTGCTGGCGCACACATGTGTTTTCATTTTGGTGTAACCATATTTTGAACATTTAAGTTGTTTACCAAGGGCAATAACATTTTACAGGTATTTTCGGGCGTAATCTTTTCAAGTCTTGCGCAAGGCAAACTGTACACTAGTACCACTAGTACAAATAGCTTCATTCAGTTTCTAACCATTTTTTTTTAAAGACATAACACTTTTTTGTAGCGTGTTTGCTATTTAAATATATGATAAATATTAAACTTGTTATATTTTCTCGAGTAATGATCAACGTACTGTTCCCTACTGATAACAATGAAAAGTTGCGTACGGTTGTTATGGTTGCCTCCTCAGGTTTATGCAAATTCTGTTTGCTAGCATCTATTTGGCAACAGGTGATGCCTCCTCTGACTTGTAACTTAACGTTTGTAGTTACTGAAATTTTAACAAACGCTGAAACGCAAATACACTTGTATACAGTGGTGTGATAAGGTTTTTGCCCCCTTCCCGTTTTTTTAATTTTTTGCATATTTGTCCCACTTAAAAGATTCAGATCATCAAAGTAATTTTAATATTACACAAAGATAATGCAAGTAAATACAAAATGCAGTTTTTAAATGATGATTTTATTTATTAAGGGAAAAAAGCTGTCCAAACCTACGTGGCCCTACGTGAAAAATGAATTGCCCCCTCCTGTTAAATCATGAAAGAACTGCAATTAACCACATTATTTTAGAAAGCTGAGTTAAATTTCACTAGCCACACCCAGGCCTGATTACTGCCAGACCTGTTGAATCAATAAGGACTCTTAAGAGCCCCCCCATCCACCCTTCCACTGAAGAATCCAGCTGTTGACATTGTTTTGGAACATGGAAGCCTGTTTCTAGCTGGTTATTTGCTAGTGCAAGCTAGTAGACTGGTTTAGACCAGTAACAAACCAACTACCAGTTAGTCCTACTGCTGGCTTTGGAATATGGTGGCAGTTACCCTGTTGAAAAAAAACTGCATATGCTGGTTAGGTATGTTTTGATGCTGAGATGCTGGTTTATTCTGGTCCTTTGCTGGTTTAAGCTGGTCATGGTCCTTTGCTGGTTTAAGCTGGTCCTTCTGCTGGTTTAAGCTGGTCCTTTTGCTGGTTTAAGCTGGTCCTTTTGCTCGTTTATGCTGCAAAGGACCAGCGTAAACCAGCAAAAGACCAGCTTAAACCAGCATCCCAGCGTCAAAACATACCTAACCAGCATATGCTGTTTTTTTCAACAGGGTAATTATCAATTATTTAACCATGTTCCAAATCACAGCTGCCATTAAATGGCTTTTCCAACATGGTTGGAGGCACCCTCCATAATTCGCACCCCTGAAATATCCACAAAAAGACATTACCCAGTCCTCGAAGTGTTTGCTGCCGTTTTGCAGCAATTCCTCGAACTGAATGGTGCAGTTGGCTACAAAGTCGTCGTAGCCAATCGGCGCGTCGTGAAACACCGACAGCTCGATCTTGCGGCCGTCGTGCACCTCGATCACAAACTCATCGTGCCAGACGGGACTGTTGGTCTTCTGCTTGGTCGAGGTCTGACCCACGCGAAAATCATCTACGTTGAGGGCGATGTACGTGTCCAGCAGGAAGGTTTGCGCCTTGGGACCGACGGCGTGTCTCAGAGACCAGGCTGTGGGCTTCAGGTCCAAAGCCTCGCAGATCTTAATCTTCAGCAGACCGTTAAAAAACACCATGGCCACTTTTGAAAGCTTTAGTAACAATATTCCACTTCAGCGCCTGGTTAATTATTCAACCAGTGTATGCCACGGTCCACCGGTTTGTGATTGTTTCTCCTTATGAAATAACGGTAAATGCCCTTCTTCGTCCTCGTGGATCTGCATGCAAAGTGTAGAAGGTCCTCCAGACAGAAAGAGAATCTATTGCTATGATCTACGGACAACCTGCATGTGATCTTGAAGCTGTCCAAACGGCGCTCTAGGCAGTCAGCAATGCACGTTGGATTGAAAAAGGACAGCTACAGTGTCTCAGCAGCGATACGACCAGCATTCCACGCCTCAAAATACGCCAGAAATATATGCTGGATCTCCTCAGCGTGAGCAGCCCGTTCCCTCGTCTGGCTGGAGCGCTGGATGTGTCTCCTCCGCGCATTGGGAGGGAAGTTATCCTCGCAAAAGCGTCTTTCGGTTCGCCCTAGACAGGAGAACCAGTGTTTACAAGGGTTTCGTACTCACTTGCTTTTTCCAGGATCCCTGTTTGTTCGTCGGTACTCAGTTTCCTGCAGACCTGCCTCTTTTTCTCCCGACTGTGTGTGTGTGTGTGTGTGTGTGTGTCTGAAGGCTGGTCCAGGAAATGCGCAAAACACGTCAGTTATTGCGCGGAGGGCTGAGTGAGTGCGGCACTGCTGGAACCGCTGCTTCGGCTCTCTGGTCAAGCATCACCCACAGAGCTGTAAAGATGAAGCATGTGTGTGTGTGTGTGTGTGTGTGAATAATGCACCCTGCTGAAGTCATGCAGTGCAGACGACCATACCATGGCGTACGAAGACCGCCGGTCTTAGTCATAATTCTTAGTAATTTTTGACTTGTTTATATCATTAATGATTATTTGAAATTACGTGATCTACCTCCATGCCATTGCCATTTCAGTAGCAATGTATGGATGTGCTCCTTTTCTTGCGTAAGGTTGTTTACAATGCTGTACTGTGAGAACTGCAGTGGAAAATAAAAAACTCTGAAAATTCACAAAGGCGAATACAAAGTTATTGTAGCAAGTTAAGTGGATGCAAGCCAAGATGACCTAATTTTACAGTGTGTGATTGCAAGGGGGAAAAAAGTAATTTAACTAGATGAAGACATGTTTTTGTGTATCATGTACATTAAAATAAATTAAATTAATTCATGTACATAAATTTAAAAAAAAAGTGATAATTTGTTACACTTGATCTGAGGACAGACTGACAACAGGGTTGTTCTTGAAAATGTGATTATGTTGAGGTCCACCTTCTCAACATCAATAGTCAACCAAAAGCGCCATCTCGTGAATGGAATTTCTATTACAGCATACAGGTATCTAAAAAAATTAGAATATCATGAAAAAGTCAATATTTTTTGTCACTCATTTTAGAAAGTGAAACCCATAAATTATATAGATTCATTACACATACACTCTAAAAATGCTGGGTTGTTTCAACCCAATGTTGGGTCAAATATGGACTAACCCAACTGTTGGGTTAAAAAGCTAATTTAAAAATGTAACCAAAATTTAACCCAACAG
>NW_015505261.1:1439985-1449602 GCF_001515645.1 Sinocyclocheilus grahami | reverse complement strand
TTTAACCCAACAGTTGGGTTAGTCCATATTTGACCCAACACTGGGTTGAAACAACCCAGCATTTTTTAGAGTGTAGAGTGAAATATTTCAAGCCTTTATTTCTTAAAATTTGATGATTATGGCTTACAGATAATGAAAACCCCAAATTCAGTGTCTTAGAAAATGTGAATATTACATAAGATCAATAAAAAAAGGATATTTTAAAAAGAAATGTCAGGCTTCTGAAAAGTATGTTCATTTCTATGCACTCAATACCTGGTTGGGCCTCCTTTTGCATGAATTACTACATCAACGCGGCGTGGCATGGAGGCAATCGGCCTGTGGCGCTGCTCAGGTGTAATGGAAGCCCAGGTTGCTTTGATAGCGGCCTTCAGGTCATCTGCATTGTTGGGTCTGGTGTCTCTCAGGTTCTCTATGGGGTTCAGGTCAGGCGAGTTTGCTGGCCAATCAAGCACAGTAACACCATGGTCATTGAACCAGCTTTTGGTACCTTTGGCAGTGTGGGCAGGTGCCAAGTCCTGCTGGAAAATGAAATCAGCATCTCCATAAAGCTTGTCAGCAGAAGGAAGCATGAAGTGCTCTAAAATTTCCTGGTAGATGGCTGCGTTGACTGTGGACTTCAGAAAACACAGCGGACCAACACCAGCAGATGACATGGCAGCCCAAATCATCACTGACTGTGGAAACTTCACACTGGACTTCAAGCAACATGGTTTCTGTGCCTCTCCACTCTTCCTCCAGACTCTGGGACCTTGATTTCCAAATGAAATGCAAAATTGACTTTCATCTGAAAAGAGGACTTTGGACCACTGAGCAACAGTCCAGTTCTTTTTCTCCACAGCCCAGGTAACCAGCTTCATTAGCAATTAAATTTTGTGGCTTACCCTCCTTGTGAAGGGTGTCAAGGACTGTCTTCTGGACATCTGTCAAGTCAGCAGTCTTCCCCATGATTGTGTAGCCTACTGACCCAGACTGAGAGACCGTTTAAAGGCTCAGGAAACCTTTGCAGATGTTTTGAGGTAATTAGCTGATTAGGGTGTGACACCATGACTTTCCAATATTGAACTTTTTCACAATATTCTAATTTTCTGAGACACTGACTTTCAAGAAATAAAGGCTTGAAATATTTCACTCTATGCGTAATGAATCTATATAATATATGGGTTTCACTTTCTGAAATGAGTGACAAAAAATATTGACCTTTTTCATGATATTCTAATTTTTTGAGATGTACCTGTAGATGGTGTTCGATGATCATACGAAGTATTATTAAGAAATGATAACTAATGTGTGCTGCCTACTGTTGCATAATTCATTTAAATGTCAGTGTGCCATCAATGGCGTCATGAAAGCGCATTATCAATTTCTTAAGCGTGTTTTACAAATGCTTCCCTGTTCTCTTTTCTTGAGATGCTTCATAGTGTAAAACATTTTATTTAGGAAACAGTTTTTGCTCATTGTGAATTTAAAATGTGATAGAGGAGCTCTGTCTCTATCATTTCAACAACTTTTATGATAACGATTAAGATTAAAATCACATTAAGTGAGTTAAAAAATCCAGTAGATGGCAGTGTCCTTATAGAAGTATTAGATTGACAGTTACTGTATCTGCATTATATTGCTTTTTCCTTCTAAACTGTTAGCATCTTTTGAGTAGATCGCTTGATCAGAAGTAAATTGTATATGAGCATACATACATATTCCATTTTCAAATCTACGGAATGTATAATTTAAAAACATAGAAAAGATACAGAAAGCATTATGTAGAGACAAGGAAACAAGATACAATGTATGCAGTGACCATTAAAAACCATTATAGCAGCAGGCTTTATTACAAATACTTTTATTAATCTTTTTTTGTCTTATAACCCACATTCTGGGTTAATTAATCCTTGTATCCCTTTATTTTGATTCATGATGTAACCACAAGTATTTTTGCTCAGTTCACAACACTAGATTTGTAGTGACCAATAAGGCTGAGCCACTGGAGAAAAGCTCTCTCAAATATTATTTATTAACAGCATACCACTATGGATAAAAGCACCCGAGACCCATCTGAACACTAATTCAGTTGACCAAGAACTTTTTTTATGAATTTATTGTCATTAATGTAAGCGCAAGTATAGGTCAGAATCACTAAAGTGCACAATTACGTTGAATAAACCTGGGAAAATAGCTACTATTAAAATTACATCACATATACATTACATGCCATACAACAGATTTTACATATCAAAGGTTGACAGTCTTTTTAAATATTTAAAATGGCATCAAGCTTTAGAAAACTCTCCGTTTAATGCATTTCATTTTGAGCTGTGTGTCCTTTTGTTTCAGACACAATAATTAGATGAGTGATGTCTGCTGGAGGATGAATGGTGATGTTGTTTCGACATCAGGACTGTCCCTTAAGGCTAATGATTCTCAGCCTGCAATGACATTAGTCGAAGATGTTCTAGCTCACACTATAGCCTCACACAAATCTAGCATGTGGTGGGACTCCAAATGATGACATCACCAGCAGGAGGAAAATGAATGCCCCTTTGAGACACTGATAGTGCAGGGTTTATGAGTGTGTAGGCTCTGTGTTGCAAGAATAGAAGCGGCCATTTAGGGCTCTTTGAGGGTCTTAAAGCTTACTTCATTCCACCCCCAAAATGCCAGTGTCTATGTTCATATACTTAGTGCATTAGAAATCACTGTCGGGAACTGCTAATAGTGGAAATCAGACCTCTGTGGACAATGCTTCTTTGTTTGGACATAAATAGACACATGAAAGGCCGTTCTGAACAAACTTAAACCTCATGACCAGAATCATACGTAACATGGCACATTCAATTTCGTGCATCAGTTTGGATTATGTAAAAACTCATCAAAAAAACTCATAACATTCCCCATGTGTGAATTAGAATACTGTATCTTCTCTAATAAATCATATAGGCATGCATTTATGGGTGAGCATTTTTGCCCCGCTCGACTTTTAGTGTCTCATAAAACACAATATTTGCTCTCTGATTACACAGAGAGAGAAAAAATCTGTGGAACAATGTATTCTATTAATATGAAGGAAGTTTCCGTATTTATTTTTTTTACAGGTATTTTACCTGTATTAGAATTTTGCGCTTGATTGCATTTGTTTAGGGTCAACAGAAATATCAGTATAATTACTAGATAATGTCCTGGCAAAATTATCAGAACATTGTACGTTTTTTTTTCTTTTTCATACACATCTCAAATTAATTGTAGTTAAACAGCATTCCATTATGGAAATGACATAAACAAAAATTGAATAAAAAAATTAGCTTAAAACCAAAAACTCTTTTTTATGTATCCATTTATGATTTTATGTATCCTAAATATGCAAAAGAAAGAAAAACACACACTTTTTTGTCGAAAGCAGCTTGATTGATGATGCATAATGAAAATAAATTCTCACTGTTCTAATAATAATCTAAACATTTATTTTTTATTATAAAAATGTGTATTATATATTGATATAACTGGATAAAATAAATATGAACATAATTTTTTTGCTTTTGAATGCTTAAGCCATATATTTGTATTTGTATATATTTATATATTTTTTTCATTGCAATATATAATATATATATTAGTGCTGTTATGATTTTGGATATCATAAGAAATATCCAAAATAAAAGATTTTACTCACATAATATGTGTGTGTACTGTGTATATTTATTATGTATATATAAAGACACACGCATACAGCATACATTTGGAAAATATTTACATGTATATATTTATATAAATTATATAATGTATAAATTTATTTAATATATAAACGTAACACATTTTTCTTAAATATATAGCCTACATGCATGTGTGTGTATTTATACTTAATAAATGTACACAGTGCACACACACATATTATGTAAACTGTGAATTATGTAATGTGTAAACACATTGTTTTGAATGCGATTATAATCGTTTGACAGCGATATACATATACATACATACATATATAGTAATTATTATGTGATATTGTCAACATTTCCTTTTTAAGATTTAATGACATTATGGATGACTCTCCTATTGATAAGCAATACACAAACACACACTACTGAGCTGTTAAAGGCAACAGATGGCTACTTTGTCTGATTGATTATAATCATTAATCATTCATCCCGTCTCCAGGTTTTCAGGGTGGCAACCGAGGCGACGCTCTCTCGCTCTGCAATCTCATTGGTTGGCCACCCGCTCGTCACTCCCCCATCCGTCGGAAGTGCGGTCTCCTCTGCGTCTCCCTTCAGTCTGAACCCGCCTGCGAGCTCGCGCCGTCGGCCTCTGCTCGGTTTGTCAAGCAGAAGCGCGGGTTGGTGGAGCGGAGATCTGGCCTCGGATTATGCTGCCAATCCAACCGACCAGAAGGATGTGGGATTCAGCTGCTCTCCTGCTTTTTAAAAGCCAAGCTCAGGAACGAGCACTTCTGTGTTTTAGTCGCCGGGGTTGAGCGTATGTGGGACAGTAGCGAGTCTAACAGCCTTCAGACAAAAGACGGCTGCGAAGTAATATTCACGAATAAAAAGGGTAAGTACGCCAGTTTGCGGTGTCCGCTCTCTGGGTTGCAATGCGCCGTGCTTTGTGTATTTTAGCACGCGTGATTTCTAGCCGCCTTTATGCGAGATTTAATGTCACGGAACGCGAGTGATGTCAGCACTGCTTTTGCATGTTTCCTCAGCGAATGTGTTACAATATAACATTCCAACATCCTCCAGTGCGCGCGCGCGTGTGTGTGTGTCGCTCTCTCGCGCGCGCGCTCTCTCTCTCTCGCGCTCTCTCTCGCGCGCTCTCTCTCTCTCTCGCGCTCTCTCTCTCTCTCAATGCACCTTAACGTTGGATTCCACCTGCCTTAAAACATGAAGAAGAAGAAGAAGAAGAGTAATGTTCGCGCTGCGCTGTTGTAACTGATCCGCGCTGTCAGCTCGGTGGCGCTAGTAAACACGTCCTCTCTGCGCTGTCGAACACTTGAATACCGCGCCGTTTCATCCCACATTTGGGTTGTTTGGCTTCCCATATAATACTGTAATTAAAGTCACCACAAGCACAGCACACGTGTGATACTGCTCTAGAATATTAGCGTTGTTACCACTGAAGGAAGGACAGACAGCAGGCTATACATTACTGTAGCATTGCGATTATATTGTCGACTGACGTCTTCGTAAAACAATACAAACAAACTCGCTACTGAATCTACTTCGTAGCAGTCGGATGGTTCGGTTTCGTGTATTGTCAGCTGCATGTAGTTAATTGGTGTCACTTGGGTCCTAGTTATGGTAGTTAAAGCGTGTCTAGTCCACCATCAAGATGTTGTTGAAAATTATGCGTGATTTTTTCAAAGTACAAATCATCTATGTATTCACCTCCGAAATGGGGTTGACGCGAGTTTTTACATGACTGTTTCTTAAAATTGTACATTTGCCCAGTTGTTAGTCTCTCAGAATTCGCAGAGTATTTAAGTTGGTAAAGTTACGTCACAGGATACGCTCTTGCTCTAAGCCATTCCACGTCTTTGTCTCTGAAAGTAATGGTCCACAAATAACTATTCTTTACTTTTTTCCTCCTTTCGAAAGAAAGCACACTTCCGCCCCTTAATGCTGTCCAAAAGCCAGGCCACTCATCTGGACCCCATGAGAATAGGCGTGTCGAACTGAGAGAAATTGCAGAGGATGTTTTCTGGGTTTAATATGACTGAGGCTACTCTAACTTTGTCCAGTTTTTCTCTTTAGGGTGAAGCACTTAGGTGTAGTTTAGCTGCGTCTTCAGGAGGTCCTTATAGTGGATAAACAGATTATTTGTGTATTATGTGCTTTGATAATTACTTTTTTATTGCTTAAACTGTAGTAGTTTACATTTGGATATTGTGCCTTTGAATAGCTTAAATGTGCACGATTACCCATTACATTTCAGCATACGGTTTTGATTTAGCATTTGTCCTTTTTTTCAGTTTGGAGCAAGCATAGAGTTGGACTGCATTTAGTTATGCAAGATATTTACAGTCACTGGTCCGTTTTATGTGTTGATTAATACAGTTCTGCAGCAACATTTCTATTTTTTATGTGATTATACTGTTTATTTGTGTTGTCATTTGTCTGTAGTTTCGCACTCTTTTTCTTTTCTCAGTCTTATTCGTGCCCACTGCTTCCTAACTCTTTCCACACATTGCAATACATTCAAGTAATCCATGTATGATGTATTATTTATTTCTAAAGTAATATTAGCATAAATAAACAATACAAGCTTATGACGAGTCACTTCTTTAGAATGCTTTAGAGTCTCCTTTGATATCTGGTCAGAGTAATGAGTACACACTACACAGGGTAGAGCTAGATGAGCTGCTGAGCTCATGATACTCATTCACACTGGCACTTCATCCACGCACTCATGACCCACACCACCAAATTGAAGTGCCTTTATGCAGGAGAGCTACACGAGGAGTTTCATATCCCAAACTGCTGGTCTGATAATGACATGTGCTTGAGCTCTGGCCTTGTTAATTTTGGGGAACTCTCATGCTTTTCTGCATTTTCTCACCCGAGAGAGAGTTGGATCAGAGCAGGTTTTGAGAGAAGACAGACTGTCCCTATTTGACTGTCTAATTAGGAGTCTGAAGAAAAGGCTTCTGAAGAGAACTTCCACACGACACGCATAGTCACAGAAGTAAGAGTTATCCAACTGTTCTCATGTCTCATCTCTGCACTCGTTTATTAGCAGAAAGAAGGGCAAGACATTTGTTTGCTGAGGATGCATTGACATGTCGGGTGTTCTTAAAGGAATAGTTCACCCCCAAAAAATGTAGTCATTGTCAGGCCATCCAAAATATAGGCGAGTTTGTTTCTTTATGCCAACAGATTTGGAGAAATTTATCACATTCCATAACTTGCTTATCAATGGATCCTCTGCAGTGAATGGGTGCCGTCGGAATAAGAGTCCAAACAGATGATAAAAACATCACAATAATCCACAAGTAATTCACACAACTCCAGCCCATCAATTAATGGCTTGTGAAATGAAAAGCAGTGTGTTTGTAAGAAAGAAATTCATCATGAAGGCATTTTTACTTTACATCATCTTTTTCGGCCAAGAGTCCATAATCCATAACACCTCGCCAGTGAAAAGTCTATCCCTTGTTGTCACCTACATAATTGTTTAGATGTTTTTAGACTCTAAATGGTGCGTGATTTGTGCATATTTCTCTCCTGATTCAGATGAGATGACTTTTTCACTGGAGAAAGCAATATTATGGATAGAGGACTCTACTCTTTTGCCAGAAATGACTGTTTAAAGTTAGCACAGTCACAGAAGTAAGAGTTATCCAACTGTTCTCATGTCTCATCTCTGCACTCGTTTATTAGCAGAAAGAAGGGCAAGACATTTGTTTGCTGAGGATGCATTGACATGTCGGGTGTTCTTAAAGGAATAGTTCACCCCAAAAAAATGTAGTCATTCTCAGGCCATCCAAAATATAGGCGAGTTTGTTTCTTTATGCCAACAGATTTGGAGAAATTTATCACATTCCATAACTTGCTTATCAATGGATCCTCTGCAGTGAATGGGTGCCGTCGGAATAAGAGTCCAAACAGATGATAAAAACATCACAATAATCCACAAGTAATTCACACAACTCCAGCCCATCAATTAATGGCTTGTGAAATGAAAAGCAGTGTGTTTGTAAGAAAGAAATTCATCATGAAGGCATTTTTACTTTACATCATCTTTTTCGGCCAAGAGTCCATAATCCATAACACCTCGCCAGTGAAAAGTCTATCCCTTGTTGTCACCTACATAATTGTTTAGATGTTTTTAGACTCTAAATGGTGCGTGATTTGTGCATATTTCTCTCCTGATTCAGATGAGATGACTTTTTCACTGGAGAAAGCAATATTATGGATAGAGGACTCTACTCTTTTGCCAGAAATGACTGTTTAAAGTTAAAAATGTCTTATTGATGGATTTATTTTTTACAAATATGCACCTTTCCATTCACAAGACGTTAACTGATGGACTGGAATCATGTGTATTACTTGTGGATTATTGTGATGTTTTTATCATCTGTCTTAACTATGTTTCTGACGGCACCCATTCACTGCAGAGGATCCATTGGTGAGCAAGTGATGTAATGCTAAATAAACACTTGTACATCATGGATGGTCTGAGGGTAATTAAGTACATTTTCAGCAAAAGCCAATTTATTGATGCACTGTTTCTTATCAAAACCAAAATTAACATTTTCATTTAGCCAAGAAAATGAAAAAGTTTGTCATTTTAAATTTCAGTAACTGGGTAATCAAACTCCGAATGCTATTCAAGGTGTTGTGTTCTCAGATGATAAATTAAAATTGTCATAGTAAAGTTCTTCAGCAATGAGCAGCTCTTGATATTTTAACCGAACAAATTTTACATATTGCCATTAAATTAAAAACCTTTTGTACTTTAAAAAGTCTTTTGTAGCTTGAAACAGACACAGTCAAATGGAGGAGCGCTAATTAAACATCACTGTTTCTGTCAATGGTTTCAGCCCTTCAAAACTATTCATTTAATTCCGAAAATTCATGTTTTTGCTGTTTCGGCTGAATATTTTTTGTTGCAGAATTTTGTGCATCACTATTATTTATTTGCATTCCCTTTCATTGCATGGAAAGCATAAGCATGGGCATTTTGGCTAGTATCTCCTTTGTTTAATGGAAGAAAGAAAATAATGCAGAGAAAGAAAGAAAATTAAACAACACGAGGGTGAGTAAACAATGAAAAAAATATATATATTTTTTGAGTGAACTGTCCTTTCAACTAGTGTCTGTGAAGAAAGTCATTCTCAGAAATGTTCTTCAAAAAGTTAATTCACCTTTGATGTCCCAGGAACATTTTGGAGAGAATACCCGCTCTGTGCTTTCATTCTTGGAAGCCAAAGCTGTTTGTTTTTGGGAAAGTGATTTGCATAGTCAAGGAAAAAAATATGCCAACTCCCATGGAAAAACAACAAGGCTGATGCATCTGATATTGCGGTACATTAGAGATGTATTTGGAGGCTGAAAACGTAGAGTTAGAAAAAAAGAGCGTGTGAAAAATAAAAGATTCCATGTCTCATGTCGTATATTTGAAGTGTTATATAAATGTTACTCAGCAGGTGCAATGTTATTTTTTGGCTGGCGATCAGCTACAGTAAATGTAAAATTGTTGATTTAGGGTGTGTTCACACTTGTAATTCGGTTCGTTTGGTCCGGACCAAAAAGGAAAATTATACATTTGGTCCTGGTCCGCTTAGCATTCACACTGGCATTTTTGACAGCGAACCTAAAGACACCAAACCTAAAGGCATAGTGATACGTTCACAACCTGATTGGTTGGCTTGAATGACGTGTATATATCGTGAGTTGTGACGGAACTCGCCAAACACCCCAAACAAAAGGTGTGTTAAAGCGGCGCTGCGGGTGTACGATATCAAAGCATCCATTAACCTATCGGTCTGCTCAGTAGGCCTGTCACGATAACAACTTTTTGTTGTGCGATATATTGCACCAGAAATAATTGCGATAAGCGATATTATTGTCATTTTAAAGACCATTTTATGCCACTGAATATATAATCATAATGTAACAGCATAA
>NW_015505261.1:1439124-1439619 GCF_001515645.1 Sinocyclocheilus grahami | reverse complement strand
TACAAACCCAATTCCAAAAAAGTTGGGACACTGTACAAATTGTGAGTAAAAAAGGAATGGAATAATTTACAAATCTCATAAACTTATATTTTATTCACAATAGAATACAGATAACATATCAAATGTTGAAAGTGAGACATTTTGAAATGTCATGCCAAATATTGGCTCATTTTGGATTTCAAGAGAGCTACACATTCCAAAAAAGTTGGGACAGGTAGCAATAAGAGGCAGAAAAAGTTAAATGTACATATAAGGAACAGCTGGAGGACTGCAATTTGCAACTTATTAGGTTAATTGGCAACATGATTGGGTATAAAAAGAGCCTCTCAGAGTGGCAGTGTCTCTCAGAAGTCAAGATGGGCAGAGTGAACACAATCCACCGTGCCATTCGCCGTCGCCGTTGCCGGCTAAAACTCTATAGGTCAACAAAGAAGCCATATCTAAACATGATCCAGAAGCGCAGGCGTTTTCTCTGGACCAAGGCTCATTTAAAAT
>NW_015505261.1:1432162-1439008 GCF_001515645.1 Sinocyclocheilus grahami | reverse complement strand
TAATTTTTCCCTTAAAATGATACATTTTCTCAGTTTAAACATTTGATATGTCATCTATGTTGTATTCTGAATACAATTTTGAAATTTGAAACTTCCACATCATTGCATTCTGTTTTTATTCACAATTTGTACAGCGTCCCAAATTTTTTGGAATCGGGTTTGTACAAAAAAAGAAAAAATGCACAAAGAACTTGTATGGAGATTTTCCCCTGACCTTCTTTTCTCTGTAAATGAAGGGTGTACACTGCACACTATTGCTGAGAAACACAATCACTACTTAGCAGTCAGATGTCCGTATGCACAAAGGCACAGATCCCTAAACAAGGCCATATCTGCAGATGACATTTTTTTGTAGAAGCAATTTTTTTATTTGAACTAGCACCTCATGACTACACCGCGTTATGTACGAGAAGCTGCAAAAGACACAGAAGCCTGTGAATAAGTGGAATGTACAAAACAAATACATTAAGTAAATATAATGGGCGATATATTGCATCACCAAAAATTATTGAGGTCATGTACATGTATTGCGCGATAAGTCGATATATTGATTATTGCGACAGGCCTACTGCTCAGCGCCACTTTAAGTCGAACACACCTAATGCCGTCTGCTGGATTAAGCACGCTCATTCTTGCGTGCACATATAATTTTATTTTCACCACCTGCAAACTCACAAGGAGCTCATAAAAGGCACTTTTCCTCATCGTTGCTCCACGTTTGCCCTCTGCTCATTTTGTTTTGGTTACACCGTGTTGTCAAATCATGTCGCATAGTGTCGCATCCTGTTTTTGGTTCGTTTAGAAGTATTTGGTCCGTGTTGCATTCATATATCATTTGAACCGCACCAGAGTTCATTTGGAAGCGGACCGAGACCCATCTTTTCAGCGGTCTCGGACCGCTTGTTTGTGTGCGCACCAGGGTTCGCATGACAGCGTTCACACTTACTCAAACGAACCGCACTAACAGAGCAATCGCACCAGGGTTCGTTTTAATCAAACCAAACATGCCAAGTGTGTGAACGCACCCTTAATGTGTGTTTGCCAAAGATCAACTTCTCAGTACTTAAACATTTAATGAAACCTTTAGAATTGTTGCTGGAATGAGACTGGATAATTGGGTAGCTTAGCGCATTGGTGCTTGAAGCGCTGGATCATTGGATGGGTTCAGTCCAAAGCCCTATCTCTATAGTGTGTCAGTGTTTCTTATATAACTCCCTACATAACATCTCACTGCTCTTCACTGGCACATTTACAGTCATTTACGATTTCAGAGAGGCTTAACTTGTACTAAATAGTTTAAATTCGATGCCTTTATGATATGTTAAAAAATCTAATATGTTGAAACATTATAATACATGATAGCTTTGATGAACTGTTTTGTAGGCTCTGTGATTTCTTGTGCATTTGTCCTGTTGGTTTGGTCTCTGTTAATTTTGGGAAAGGAGGTATATGAAGTTACTTCCTGTAGTAAAAGGAAGCAGCACTGCCCCTTGAATATGGAAACTACACATGATGTTAATCTATACTAAAAATATTCACTGATAATACACTTTCAAATAATAACCTATTACAATTGTACAGAGCACAGTAAGGGAATTGTATTTAGGCTTTCAATAGTTTATAGGAGCATTTTTAAGTCATGAAATTAATATTTGGTTAATTCAATAAAGTAATTTGGCTTATGCAATGCAGAGTAGTTAAGAATGTAAGTCATAAATGCTGTGCTTTACATAACTGCAAATGTGATTGAACAGAATGTTCACACCATGTTAATTGCTTTTTGCTACTCCTACAAACTACTGTCCTGGGGCCTCACTTATAACCATTGCGTACGCACAAAACCTGCCCTGAAGTGTATGCCACTTCCTATGCAAAAGGTGGGATTTATAAAAATCAAACTTGACGGGAAAATTTGCGCACCTGCACGCAAACTCTGACCCATGCGTACTGAATTTTTTTTTCCTGGAGAGACATTAAATTAAATACATTACATTAAATATTCCACTCTAATTAATGGAGATAAGCACTGAAATTACATAAAGTCATTACACAGAAGTTATACCAAAATTATATGAATTTAGACATAGCCTATTTGTAGTGGATGCGCTTGATTACTTTTCCTGTGGTATGTTATGTTTTAATGACAGCGAGGAGTGCTATAGGTGCACAATAATTTATCTTTAAAGTAAACTGCACATCTCATGTTAAGAGAAAATATTTTTAGCGAGAACAATGATCAATGATGCGCACTTACTTCAATACTGTGGCGGACACTGCTGGATTCGGTGGAAGGTCTATTGTCCGGTTTGAATAGGACCAATGATAATAGCTTACTGTACAACCACAGCTGCACGGAAGTGTTGATGTCGTGTGAAGGCATCTCCACAACATTATGAAAAATACCACTGTATTTGAAGGATACAACTTGAAGAAAATGTTAAGATTTGCACATTTCCTTTTTAAAATTATTTGTCAATGACGTGCAGTCAGATAATTGTATTTACACTGAAATTATTATAGGCCTATGTTTTTCCACCAAAAATAGCTAAAAGATGTTCACTTTATCAGTAGGGCTGCAACTAATGATTATTTTGATAATCGAGTAGTTGGACGATTATTGTTTCGATTAATCGGATAAAACCCCCAATTTTCTTTTTTTCTTTTATTGACAAAAAATACTTCCACATTCTGCCCAATGTCCTTTAAAGAAACGCGTCAACTGAATGCTATGAAAATAGTGCTTAACAATTTATTAGACCACCTGTCATAATAAAGAGAAAACACAAATATTTTAGGAATCGGTCAAAAAATTGTTTAAATCTAAAAATGTTATTGTCATGTATTGGGCAAATATCAAACTAAGTAGGCTAGTATTTATTCACATATTAATGAGAATGTCCTCCTATGCCTTCCATAATAGCTTTCATTCTTGTTGGCATTGTTTAGGTACTTTTTGACTGTAATTGGGAATCTGAGAAAAAAAACACTAAAGTGCTTGACTATTTATTTTTTTGTGTGCCTTTTTTCAGCGATAACCAATAATTATATTATAGCATAGAAATAGTCAACTACTGTTACTAAAGAGCGTATGCACATTGGAGGACTAACCTATACAGAAAGCTAAAAAGTGATTATAATCACCAATACTGTTAGCACAAACCTTACATTTATTTACACTTACACTTCATTTGTTTAAAAAAATTGTGAGGCACTGTATTGAATATAGTTTAAATCTCTACATTAAAAATTAAAATAATAATAAATATAATAAGGACGAATAAAAACCTAAACTCCTGTGTTAACCAACAGGTAAGAGTAAAGTTCTGCAGGAACACGTGTCCACTTTGATCACATGTAATTTCTTTATCCTGTAAAAAGTGACAATGAAGCGTCTGATATTTATATTCAGAATTACGCGCTGTATCCCTTTACAGTTCCTACTCTCATAAAATACGTGCACTACATGTTGACTTTTAAACCTCATTTTAAAACCTAATTTATCCACCTTTTTTCTTCAACGCGGAAGTAAGCCTATGGCCGAGACTTCCGGATCATTAACCGCTATAGGCAAATAACTACAAGTAAACAGTGCAGTAAACAGTAAAACTGTTTGCACTACAAACCAGTGTGTTCATAATTAAGATAATATGGTAAGACACACCCATTTTCAATACCAAGCAGCAAAACAAACTGTTTTGTACAGCTAAAAATAGCTGAACGCAGATGAGACCGGAAGCTAGACTCATAGAATTTACAAATGGCCGCGCCCATTTTTACGGCAAGAAAAAGGTGGATACCTTTTAAGTTAAATATCAACAACAGATATTTCAGCACAATTAATATTTTTGCGCTGAGTATTAACTTAATTGTCTCCTCTCTACTGTGTTGTACCGTATGTCTGACGCGTGTCCACACGCCTGCAGCGCCGGCGCTCATTCAGTCAAGATTTACTATCAGAACGGACCTTTTTGCAAAAATGGAAGTGATTGCGTGAATTTGTTACATTTACAGATAAGGATATGACCATAAACTGAAAGTTTTTGCGCTGAGGACGAACATGCATCTGTCGCAAGCCATTACGCTAATGCATTAGCTTAAAGCTTAAAATAAAGAATTTTCAAGTTTTGGGCAGCTTGGATCACGTACTTCTCCCGCAGCATCTCATTCTGTTTCCTCCACTATTTTTAGATGCATTTTGTTCATAGAAATGCGCTATTCAGTGCTGTAATTTGACGCGACTGGCTGAAGTTGGACGTGCACCGTGGGCATACCCGACTAATCGATAATGAGAATCGTCGATTATTTTCATTATCGATAATAATCGATTTTATCGATTAGTTGTTGCAGCCATACTTATCAGCAAAACTGCATTAATTTAATTTAATTTGAGTGTTTTTAAACAATTTAAATATTATTGGGCCAGTGGAAATGAATGAGATCAACTCTATTCTAAATAATTTTTTCTGAGAACTATTTTAAACAGTTTCTTATGGATATTTTGATATATTTATTCTGAAACATAACAAGGATACCGGATGATTTTTAGCAATAAAAATTAATGTGTATGGCACAAATGGCATTTATAGTCCGTATTACATATTTCCTTAATGTCTTGTACCTTTGACGGTGTTAAACATGGTGTCACGTGGATGGGAATATGCATAGAAATGATATGCAGATGAGGTGATGCATAGTAAAACTAGGCATTGTAAGCTCCATATATGGTGATTTCGGGGAGGAGTCGGGGTGGAGATGCATGTACGCACAATCTTCCCCTGACTGGGATTTATAAAGGGATTTTTGCGCAGGCTCTGGCATACGCATGGTTTTATAAATCTGAAAATTTTGAGCGTACGCAAAATCTAGCTTTTGTGCCTACGTTCACTTTTAGGATGAAATCTACGGAGAGTTTTATAAATGAGACCCCTGGAGCCTTAGAAGGGAAGGATATTTAGTTTAGACCTAGGGCAGAATGCACCTTCATTCAAAGAGTTAACTGACATAGGCCTTGTCCCAAATAGAGCCCCCAGCCCTTGAGAATTTGAGATTTTTATTGTTTTTCTACATTTATTAAAGTGATTGTTCCTTGTTTCATCTCAAATCTTTCTACATCTTTATGGATAAAATTCTTCAGTGTTTTGATTTTAAGTAATATTGTCTAAAATAAGTAACAAGTCATTTCATTTAATACATTTGTATACATCTCTTATTTGTCATAAAAGGCACAATATGTAAGATTTTTTTATTAAAATATCCATAAACCACTAGAACGGTGTTATATATTTTTCCGACTTGTGTACTTACATTATCCCAAATGTTTTGAAGAATGTTTAAATCCAGAGAAATAAGCTATTTTAACTAGTGACATGGACCGTGTCTATAGTGTCATTGTGTCGCCTGCCAATGACGTCATAACCCCTCGATTTCAAATATGTGCTTATATTTGTGGTTTTATTTGTGTACCCTAGAAAAGAAATGCACAGTCTAGACACAGAGATAAATGTTTTGTGTTGCTTCATTCCATGCAACTTCGAGTGTTGGTATGATTTGGATATGAGAATAATGTCCCATAGAATACAGCCTGTGCATATTCTTTTTGGAGTTGCTGGAAGAATTTTTGTAAGCTTATGATATTGCCTGTTCAAATATTGAGTTCTCTTTTTAATTCATATGTATTATCCTGGCATTAGACTAGTCAACCATATATTTTGCTCTGTGAAGATGATAAGTTTGGGCTCCTCTTATAATGGGGATATCTGAGCGTGATCTGCCGGTGGCCTCAATTTAGCATAATTTGTGCAGTGCTACCACAGTGTTTTAAACAAGATCAGCACTTTTTCTTCCTGAAAAAAAGGGAACAGAAACCAACCCCCACACAGACTTTTTTTTGTCTGTCTGCATGTTCTGTCTGTGCTCCCCCTATCCATACTTCTTAACCCCTCTCTATTGTGCATTTCGAGTGTGTATGTGTCTGCTGCCATGACAGTGAAAGTTCTCGGTCAGGTCCAGACTGGCTCAGTAATACAGTACATACCAGCAGATCAGCTGGGAGCAGATCCCTCAGTTCATTTATAGCCATGGCCTTGTGTCGATGCATGTCTGCCTGGCAACTCTGTGCTAACTGTAACACTCCTGCACCCACCCAACATATACATGCTCTTTGTTTCTAAAATGATGCACACATTTTTTGTGCTCACAAATTAAACAAGTTTCAGTGCTGCTTTATCTATGTCTAACATGTTTCACATTCCATTTTGTCAAACTACCATCTTAACATATCGCCCTACAATTAACAAACATCTAACAAAGGGATCTCCAACCCTGCTCCTGGAGACCTACTGACCTGCAGACTTCAGTTACAACTAGGGATGTAACGATTACCGGTTTCACGATAAATCACGATAAAATGCACTGACGGTTAGTATTACCGTTTAAAATTTAATTATCATCAAAACCGTGTTTGATTATCGCGCTTTTGAAAACTCGCGGTAAATCCTGTCCAGCCAGCATCAGTCTGACGCAGAAGCAGCATGCGGTGTTGTTGTTGTTGTTGTTTTTTTGTTGCACGAGAGGAAATGGCGGAAGGCAGTGACAGCGCTCGGGAGATTTTTCAGCCATCTAAGAGGCCCAAATCGGTGGTCTGGTCGTATTTTGGCTTTTACAACAGTCCTGCAGGCAATTTAATCGAGGACGGTCACCCTGTCTGCCGATCTTGCAAGAAGAAAGTCGCTGCAAAAGGGGGAAACGCATCAAATTTGCTCAGTCATCTTCGTGACCACCCCCCCCTGTTATATAGCAAACGCAAGGTAACTTTGACCTCAATACCAAAACTAACTGTGCAAATAA